>NC_134484.1:167077932-167140432 GCF_040206685.1 Ascaphus truei | reverse complement strand
TTTAAACCTTTTTTATACCATGCACATCATATAGTGCATCTTTAAAAACAAAAAAATTACATGTTAAATGCATACATATTAATTGTTGTGAACATTTGCATACAACAGTATTTTTTTTTAACTATTAGATAAAAGTTACACTTGGAATTACATAAAAAATACCTTACTTATATTAACCATAATTTTAACAAACTACTCTTGGTGCTATAGAAAGTCACTACCATGGTATTTTTATTTTGATATATTTTTTAAAGTTTAGTATTGCTAAAAACTTAATATCAAGTTGTAAGGGGATCATTAGACTAAGGGGGCCTATGCAGTAAAGGTTCATAAAAAAAAATCACCGGGCCATTTAAATCACCGTTTTTATGAACGCTGCTATCACGGTATTCAGAAAGCCTTCATTACTTGTCATAGAAAAAATTACAAAACAGGCAATTAGCCGGTGATCTGATGAACGACCCTCTGAAAAGGCCTTAACCGGCTAGTTGTATCTGCTGCAGAGAGAGCTGCTCTGAGAGAGCCGTCTTTCCCTGTGCAAATATCCCCCGAAATGTATGTGTATAAATTTTAATTTTGTTAATAGTTTAGATGAGCAGGGGGTCCCCTGAGCTGAACCGCATTGGTTTCAGCCTCAGGGACCCCCTACTTCCCGAGATACATGCCCGTTATGGGGTGCTGGTATCTCCTATGCATTTTATTCCCATGGTCACGTGACACGGACATTTAAATTCATAGGAGATACCGGCACCCCATAACGGGGCCTGTATCTCGGGAAGTAGAGGGTCCCCGAGGCTATCCGCTATGGTAATGAAGTTTACTGTAAATGCATTTTTATTACATAGGATTCATGCCAGGGGTCTCTGGTGCTATTCTGAAGCCAGGGTAACGTGTGATGTGTGAATAGCCCCAGATAGCATTGACTCAGCCCCCTTTCCAAATCACGCCAAGTCCTATAATATTTCCTTCACTTTATTGGAAAAGCAGCAGTGAATACAGGTACTTGTGGATGTTGTGTAGTTGTGAGTTTGTAGTTGAGGGCAGGTAGAAAGAGATGGCCTTGCCATGGGAGTGTGACAGGAAGGTACTCACTCAGCCAAGTCAGGAATGAAAAGGAAGTGAGGGAGAATCTGGGTAAAGGGAATAGTCTTGGGACAGACTAACTGTGAGCAAAACAGGGGGAGGGCAGAATAACCCATTCTAGGAGAGATCTCAGAGGCTGCAGTAGCAACTCACTGACTACATGCCAGAGATAGGGAAGGCAACATTTTAATATCACACAGGCACAGTGTGTGTGTGTGGAGCAAACTACATGCAGCTGAGAATGAGGAACTGACAGGCAGAAGCTGCAAACAAAGTGGGGGAGTGAACAGAGAGAGCAAAAAAGGGGAATACTTGTACCATGACACTCCCCGTCTGGTATCTGGAGATACCACTATATTGTATTATGTGGAACATATGTAAAATGCAAACAAAATATAACGTAATAATGCAAAGTTCATGTCCACATAACGAGGTGATACCGGCCGGTATCATTGTCTCCAAAGTCCTTTGGCAAAGTATTTTAGCAAAG
Organism: Ascaphus truei; assembly: GCF_040206685.1. Lineage (NCBI taxonomy): Eukaryota > Metazoa > Chordata > Amphibia > Anura > Ascaphidae > Ascaphus > Ascaphus truei. The sequence goes on along the minus strand of NC_134484.1, from coordinate 167,138,859 downwards.
GATGTAGGGTGGATGCACCGCTCTAGGTTAGCTGGTTGCACCACAATGTCTTTGTGCAAAAGTCTCTGGCACTGTTTAGTATTTATTTGTAATCCATCACGTGCCCCAACAAAATTGGTTCCGCTGTCAGGGCGTATTTGTTTGACTGGTCTTCTGATGACAAAGAATCTTCTGAGGGCGTTTCTGAGCCGTATATTTGTGAGTATCACGGATACCTGAGGCCTTATCTCCGTGTCCTTCTCGGGATCCATGAGTTCAAAGTCGTCAACTGGGGTTGATGGCGTTTCCGCGGGCTGCGTAAGAAACGTTGGTCCTGTGAGCCACGACGTGTTCTGTAGGGCACTGCTCTGGTGGCATGATCTGCAGGATTTTGGTCTGTGAGAACATGGTACTATTGTTCTGGTTGAGTTGACTTCCTGATTCTTTCAACGCGGTTGGCCACGTATACGTAGAATCTTCTTTATCGCTGCTTATGCAACCCAGTACCACATTATTATCTGTGTAGAGCCTGACAGCATTTGGTTTGCAGTCCATTTCGTTTTTGATGAGTTCTGCAATTTCTACCGCTCATACTGCGCAACATAGCTCAAGTCTGGGTATCGTGTGGTCGCGTTGTGGCGCCACTTTAGCCTTGCCGAGGATGAACCTAACATGGTCGCCTCCATCCGCATCTGTGGTTTTTAAGTAGGCTACTGCTGCTATGGCCTTTGTAGAGGTGCCGTGGAACATGCAAAGCTCTTTGCTGTGTGCAGTGGTGAGAGATGTCGGTGAGTAGGGGTGTGAGATCTGAAGCTGCCCTAGGATCTTCAAATAATCCTTCCACGTTTCCCACTCCTTCCGTCTTTCTGGAGATAGTGGGGTATCCCAGTCCTCCTTCTCGAAGGACATTTTTCTGAGAAGAGACTTCCCTTGTATGATGACTGGAGCCACGAATCCCAGCGGGTCGTGAAGACTATTGACCGTGAACAGGACCTCGCGTCGGGTGTAGGGTTTTCCCTCGATAGACACCTGGAATGTGAATGCGTCTGTTTTGAGATTCCATCTTATCCCCAGACTCCGCTGTATGGGAGGCATGTCGGTCCCCGGATCAAAGTTCCTAAGGCCGCTTGTGTGGTCATCTCTTGTTGTCTGGAATGCTGTGCACCCTAAGTCACCGGTGCATTCCTCTTTCACGAGAACGTCTCCACGTATTTTGGTGATACGCCTTTGTGTCTTTGTTAACTGCCCTCAGGAGGTTGTTGTCTCCCTGGACATGACGAAGAACAGTTTCTTTTGTCCTTGTAAATCCTTTTGTGAAATGTCTCTGTGACTGTCTCTTTTTAGGCGTGCGAGAGGACAGTCTTTTTGCCCCTGTAGTTTCACCTGCAGGGCGCAATCTTTTGCGGCTATATGTAAGGTCCCGCTCTGTGGGGACTCCCGCTCTCGGCGCCCCCTTACCTTTTGCCGCCGCTGCCCCGAATTCCTGGCGGCATTCCTCTGCCGTCGGCATCACCCCCGCGGCTGCTCTCCCACTCCGGGTCGCGCGTGTCATCATTACAGGGGCGCGCGGACCCAAGCTTCTCATACCCGGCATCCTGAAGGTAGTCCCGCCACCTCCTTACGGGCTTGCGAACTAGCACGCTTCCCAGCCCCAGCTCTACCCGGGTCAGCCCCCAGGCTTCTCTCCCCTATCAGGATGATTCCCTGGACATCACCTCCGCTCCTCCCTTTCCCCTGATAGGCCCCTGCCCACTATTTAGTTCTGTCTCCCCATTCTCCCAGTGCTCTGCATAGCTAATGTACCTTGGTGCTGTCTGCTTCTGCTTGGCTCTCTTGTTGTTTCAGCCCCTGTTCCTGTCCCTGGATTCTCTGCTGACCTCCATGGATTTTGACCTTGGCTTTGAATTTCGACCACGCTGCTTTCTGGACCCCCGGATGTGGCTTACGGACTCTCTACCAAACTGACTTCTGTACCCCTTGGACTTGGCAAACAGACCCTTGACGACGCAGCCCATGACCTGGGCTTACAGACACTCTATGACGCACCCATCTCTACTCCTTGACCATTGGCTTTCGGACTTGACCATTCTACGCCGGATTTGGCAAGTACCGAATTACATCTATTTTTGTCCCTGGACCAGCTATGCTACTTACCACACTCCGGTCGCGCCCCGTGTGTTGTTAGGTGTGTGGTATTTTTCCGTTCCACCTCAGTACCGGGTCTCGTCTGGTTTGCGGGCAGGCCGAGCGTTACATTATGCAGAGCCCGTCAGACCCAGACCCCCCTGAGGTGGAAGATACCCTGACTACTATCTCCAAACATTTTACCTTACTGAATAATCAGGTCACCGCCCTTAACCAACAGGTTGCTACCTTATCCTCTCAAATGCCCCAGGCTAACGCCTCCAGTTCCGCTTTCCCTCCCACTGTTTCCCTAGAGGGAGCTACAGTAGAGACTGCGACTATTCTAACACAAACCAGTAGCAATCGCCAAAAAGACCCAGGTACAGCCTGAATAAATGCCTTAAACGTGCCTTAAACTAGCCCCAGCATTTCTGCATTGATTAATGGCCCATCAGATTAACAGCGGGGGTCCCTGGCAGTCCCATTCAAACTGAATTGGTCTGCCAGGGACCCCTGCTGTGTTAATCCTATGGGTCATTAGTCAATGCAGAAATGCCTTAAACGTGCCTCAAACTAGCCCAGCACATACCCAGCACATACCCTGAATGTAACCCGGCTAGTTTAAAGCAAGCGTTAGGATAATCGTGGCCTCATCTGTAGCACTTCCAAGTTACGGATCCCTACGCCTATTAAATATGCTGGAGACCCACTTGCATGCCGTGGGTTTTTAAACCAGTGCGAGATACAATTCGAATTGTCACCTTCTCGCTTCACCACGGACCGTGCCAAGGTAGCTTACATCTTCCCTCCCCCCCTTTCTCCCCCTCCCTTCCCCTCCTTTCCTCCCCCCCACCCTCCTTCCCTTTCTCCTTGATTTTTCCATTCTCCCCTCTCCCCCCCTCCCCCCTCCCCCATCCCCCCCTCCCCCCCTCTTTTTCACCGCTCCTGGATGTGTCCCTGAAATATATCAATATTCTGGTTAGCAAGTCCAATTTAATATGATGTTTGAGTAAACTGACATATATCTAATTATGTTTTCTTTTAGATTATATGTCTTGAGACTGCTTTTTGATTAATTATACAGAGACCAGGGACACTGCATTACTTTGAAGTGTTGCAATCAGATTTTAAGGTACCCTTTATGTCATTTACTTAACAGTTTGAACCTTATATGGTTACTATAGTTTATATGGATATTTTTTGTATCTGGGCTCTTACACAAATCACATGCATTGTATATACAGATGTATGACTATGTTGAATTTTCTATGAAGGGGTTAACGTTTTTAGCCGCTTTTCGCAGGCTTTTTCATTTTAAATCTTCAGGCTCACACTACGTCTCCCCACTCTGAGACGAAGCCCTATTCTAGAGGGTGAAACGCGTAGAGGGGGAGATCGTGGTGTAGCCCCAGTGTGTCGTTGTGCAAATAAAGTTTGTTGAATCCATCTGGGAGCCTGTGGAGTCTGTCATGCGCAGTTGCGCCGGAATTCTTCCATCTACATGCACTTTCATTGATGGCTGCACGCAGGAGCTGAACACAGAGTACAGCAGGACCCATACTGGAGTGGAGATTTAGGTAAGGGTCATTACCTTTCTTGTACACTCCGGTTACCCTAGTGGCCCTTCACAGCTCCCTCTTTCACAGCCCCACATGGCGACTTTGACACCCTAAGGTGCTATTGCTGCTTACCGAAGCGCAGGACAGTATTTTTTCTTTGGAGTTACATCTTTTCCCTTCTCACCGGGGACACTTTGGCCTGGGCTTCACCGATCTGGGAGCTAAGACCTGAACTCACTTACAACTTTCCCAACTTTAAGAGTGAATTTCGTTTGTTTTTTGATACCCCTGGACGTAGTGATAAGGCTGCTTCTTCCTTGTTCCACAACTCACAGGGGCGGAAATCTGTGGCACGATATGCTCTGGAATTCCGGACAATCGCGGCTGAAATGGATTGGAACGATGGTGCACTCTCCGCTGCCTTCTGGCAGGGACTTTCGGAGTCTTTAAAGGACGAACTGGTGGCTTGCGAGAGCCCATCTTCTTTGGAGGGTCTGATCTCCTTATGAATCAGGGTGGATCTACGACTTCAGGAAAGGCAGGCCGAACGTCAACGTCCTCGTACTGCCTCCTTTATGCCTTCTGTTTCCAGGTATCCTGTTCCTGACTTACCGGCATTGGACGCTCCGGAACCCCTGCAACTGGGCCGCCATCAGCTTTCGTCTGCGGAACAACTTCATCGGAGGAATGAGGGCTTGTGCTTCTATTGCGGATCTCCTGGACATATCTTACCTCGTTGCCCCTTGAGGCCGGGAAACGCCAGCACCCAGTGAGGTATGAGGGGATTTCACTGGGTACAATCTCTTCCTCCCCTTCTCCCTCGCAGGAGCCCCCCAAGCGCATCTTACTCCCTGTCCTCCTTAAGTATGTCAGCTTCCAAAACCCTGCCCTGGCCTTCCTCACCTCCGGATCCGGAGGGAATTTCATAAACCATGCTTTTGCTATTCAGAACAGCATCCCTCTCCGCGAGAAAGACATTCCGGTCGGGTTGGAGGCTGTCGATGGGCGACCCCTTCAGCCAGCCTTTATTTCCTTGGAGACGCTTCTCATTGAACTTTCTATGGAGGATGGACACTCGGAATTCATTACCTTTGATGTCATCCATTCCCCTTCAGTTCAACTCATTCTGGGCCTACCGTGGTTACAACTCCACAACCCCATTATTGATTGGACTGCTATGTCCCCCATCCGTTGAAGATCTCCCCATGTGGAGTTGCTCTCTCCTTCCCCCACGGTACTGGCCGTCTTGGAGACAACCCCCCCCCTTTGCAAGAGGCCACCTTACCGGAGGTTTATTCAGAGTTCCTGGACGTCTTCAGTAAGACTAAGTCCGAGGAGCTTCCTCCCCATCGCTCTTTCGACTGCCCGATTGACTTGATTCCGGGAGCCGTTTTTTCCTAAAGCCAGGTCGTACCCCCTATCTTTGCCCGAGATGGAGGCCATGGCAGAGTATATCGCGGAGAACCTTCAGAAAGGCTTTATCCGGAATTCCACCTCCCCTGCCGAAGCAGGTTTTTTTTTGGAAAAAAAAAGGATGGGACGCTTTGTCCGTGATCGACTTCCGCGGGCTAAATAAGATTAGCATCAAGAATCGCTACCTGTTGCCCCTGATCCCTGAGCTCTTCGATAGGTTGCAAGGCTCGACAATCTTTTCTAAAATCGATTTACGGTGGGCCTATAACCTTATTCGCATCCGCAGTGGCGCCGAGTGGAAGACTGCGTTCAACACGCGCAGTGGTCACTATGAGTACTTGGTGATGCCTTTTGGGTTATGCAATGCCCCTGCAGTCTTCCAAGACTTTATGAATGAAGTTTTCCGTGATCTCTTGAACATTTTTGTGATTATCTACTTGGATGATATCCTCATCTTTTCCAAGACCCTCGACGAACACATTCTCTATACCAAACTGGTGCTCTCTCCTCTGCGGGCTAACAGGCTCTACGCCAAGACGGAGAAGTGTTTCTTTCATCAATCCTTAACCACTTTCTTAGGATACATTATCTCGGACCAGGGGTTCACCATGGATCCGGAGAAGCTCAAATCTGTACTCGAATGGCCGCAACCCAATTCTTTGAAGGCGATCCAACGTTTCATTGGTTTCGCGAACTATTATAGGAAATTCATTGCTGGTTTCTCTGCTCTGGTAGCACCCATTACCGCCCTTACCAAAAAAGGGACCGATCCCACCTCTTGGCCGACGGAGGCTAGTCGTGCTTTTGAGTCTCTCCAAAAAGCCTTTGTCTCGGCCCCCATTTTGCGACACCCTGTCCCCACCTGCTCCTTTACCCTGGAGGTTGAAACCTCTGACATGGGAGCCGGTGCGGTTCTCTCGCAAAGAACCACCCCCGAAGATAAACCCTGCGGGTTTTTTTCCAAAAAATTCTCTCTGGCAGAAAGAAATTACGACGTGGTCAATAGGGAGTTGTTGGCCATCAAGATGGCGTTGCAAGAATGGAGACATCTTCTAGAAGGAACCAAGGAACGCATTCTGATCCTCACGGACCACAAGAATCTTTCTTACATCGAGGGTGCCCGTCGCCTTGGTCCCAGTCAGGCACAATGAGCATTGTTCTTCTCGAGATTTAACTTCGTCATCTCTTACATTCCTGGGACTAACAATATCAAGGCTGATGCATTGTCTCATCAGTTCGACACAGAGGAGAAGTTGCAGGTCATCCCGGAAAATATCCATTCCCCCCGACTGTTTATCTCTGCCGCTTCTTTTGATATTTTGGATAAGATTTTGGAGTCTCATTCACAGGTCCCCGAAGGGCTAGAGGTTCCTGATGGACGTCTTTACGCAGCTCCACGTTTACATCTTAAGATTCTCGAATGGGGACATTCCTCCAGATCAGCCGGTCATCCCGGCACTAAGAAGACTACGGATCTGATCCGGCGGACTTTTTGGTGGCCCAATATGGTAAAGGACATTCAAGTTTTCACCTCCTCTTGCCCAGTCTGCGCCCAAAATAAATCAGTCTGTCAAAAGCCTTCTGGTCTACTTCAACCTCTCCCGGTCCCGGACCGTCCTTGAAGTCATATTGCCATGGACTTCATCGTGGATCTACCCCTTCTAACGGTATGACTACAATCCTAGTGGTCATCAACAGATTCTCCAAGCAGGCTCATTTTGTTCCCCTCAAGGGCTTACCCAATTTGAGCACTCTGGCTGATATCTTTGTGAAATTTGTTTTCCGTATTCATGGCGTTCCGCTGTCCATTGTCTCGGACCGTGGTACTCAATTTGTTTCAAAGTTCTGGCGCGTGTTTTCTCAGAGGCTAGGCATTACTCTCCTTTTTTCTTCAGGTTATCACCCCCAAACTAATGGGCAGACCGAACGCATGAATCAGTCCCTCGAACAGTATTTGCGATGTTTTTCTTCTGATTCTCAGGATAATTGGGCAGAATTACTTCCTTGGGCTGAATTTGCAATTAACTCTCTCAAGAATGAGTCCACTCAGGAATCACCGTTTTTTGTAAACTATGGGTTTCATCCTACTCGCCTTCCTATGCATTTACCCATGTCTGGAGTGCCTGCAGCAGATGTTAGGGTGACCACGTTACAGGAGTCGTGGAGGAGGATTCAAACAGCTTTACAGGAGCCTGTCCTAAGGCAGAAGAGACAGGAAGACCGGCTTCATCGGGAGGCTCATAAGTTTGAACCTGGAGAGAAGGTCTGGCTCTCTTCTAAAAATATCAAATTGAAGGCTTAAACCCCTAAATTGTCTCCCAGGTTCCTGGGTCCCTTCCCCATCCTGCGACAAGTTAACCCTGTGGCCTACCAACTCCTTTTGCTCCCCTCCATGAAGATTTCTCCCGTCTTCATGTCTCGCTCTTAAAACCTTTCATCCAAGGCACACAATTTTCTCATCCTTCACTTTGACCTCCTCCCGCCATTGTACAAGGACAATAGGAATTCGAAATTCAGTCCATCATTGACTCTCGCATCTCCAGGGGCAAGCTTCAGTTTTTGGTTCACTGGAAAGGATACGGACCTGAGGATCGTTCTTGGGTCTCGCGCTCTGATCCCCACGCTCCGTCTCTACTCAAACGATTCCACCAAAAATTCCCCCAAAGACCTTGGATGGATCGTCCGGAGTCCGACCCTCGAGGGGGGGTACTGTAAGGACCCGCGCTGCGGGGACTTCCGCTCTCGGTGCCCCCTTACCTTTTGCCGCCGCTGCTCTGAATCCCCGGTGGCGTTCCTCTGCTGTCGGCGTCATTCCCCGCGGCTGCTCTCCTTCTTCTGTGTCACGCGTGTCATCATTATAGGGGCGAGCGGACCCAAGCTTCTCATACCTGGCATCCTGAGGTAGTCTCGCCATCTCCTTATGGGCCTGCACACTAGCACGCTTCCCAGCCCCAGCTCTACCCGGGTCAGCCCCCAGGCTTCTCTCCCCTATCAGGATGATTCCCTGGACCGCACCCCGCTCCTCCCTTTCCCCTGATAGGTCCCTGCCCACTATTTAGTTCTGTCTCCCCATTCACCCAGTGCTCTGCATAGCTACTGTACCTTGGTGCTGTCTGCTTCTGCTTGGCTCTCTTGTTGTTTCAGCCCCTGTTTCTGTCCCTGGATTCTCTGCCGACCTCCATGGATTTTGACTTTGGCTTTTGATTTCGACCACGTTGCTTTCTGGACACCCGGACTTGGCTTACGGACTCTCTACCACGCCGACTTCTGTACCCCTTGGACTTGGCAAATGGAACCTCGACGATGCAGCTCTCTGATCTCCACGACCTTGGCTTACGGACACTCTACAACGCACCCATCTCTACTCCTTGACCATTGGCTAACGGACTCGACCATTCTACGCCGGATTTGCAAGTACCGAATTACATCTATTTTTGTCCCTCGACCAGATACGCTACTTTGCACACTCTGGTCGCGCCCCCGCTTGCTGTTAGGTGTGTGATATTTGTCTGTTCCACCTCAGTACCGGGGTCTCGTCTGGTTTGCGGGCAGGCCGAGCATTACACTATGCCAGCTGTTGCAGTTGGCTACTTTGCCACTTGGTATTCTGCGGAGAGGAATGGCTGTACGTCTTAGCTTTGCCATTGCTCGCAGGAGGACCGTCCGATTGTTTATTGTCTTTTGGACGATCCCTTTGTCCGTCACCTTCAGGAGGTTACTTTCTTCCTTCAGTGGAGTCGACTCATCATCCTTAGTTGTCTGGACTACTAAGCATCCTAGGCCATTGTCACATCCCCCTGATGTGAAAATGTTTTTGTTGACCTCAGGAGTATGACCTTGTCTCTTCTCCTCACTTGGCCCTCCTGTCACTAGGGGATGATCAAGACATGGTTTGGAGAGGGATGTTTGTCCACATTCTGTTATCACTGTTCTGCGGTGTCAACATAGTCTGGTCCGGGATCTTTGTCAGTGCACACGTTGCCCACTATCACCAATCCTAGGTCAAGCCTTTGGGCAAATGGAGCGTTGTGCGGTCCGTTGCGCTGTTTACGGACTTTGTGCGCCCTCAGGATGTCCCTACTGAGCAGCAGCAAGATCTTGGCGCCTTGTTCTACTGGCGGGATGTAGTTGGCTATTCCACTGAGGTGTGGGTGATGGCGTGCCATGTCTGGTGTGGGAATCTCGTCCTTGTTTGCAGCCATGTAGTTGCACTCGTTGAGTGTGGGGAGAGCTATCTTCACTCTGTTGTCCACTGAAAATATAATGTAGCCATTCATTCTTCTCTCTGTTGTCTCAGTTAACCCTGCACAGGTTCTGAGGGTGTAGGGTGAGGCATTGTCTTGTGCGTTGAATAAGTTGAAGAATTCCGTCTTTGCCAGTGATCTGTGTCTTTGATCGTCGAGGATTGCATACATCCGGATAGCCCTCTCAGGTTGTCCCTGGGGGTGCACTGCAACAAGGCATATTTTGGAGCAGGACCCTTTGTCACTTCCTTTTCCACAAACCTCGATGCACTAAGATGTGACAGATGTTGGCTCTCCTTCCTCCCCGCCATGCTCCGCTATGGAGTTTGGGTTGTTGAGTTGGTGGAGTGTCAGCGCCTCTGGATATAGAGATGTTACGTGCTTGTCGCTTTTACACACTGTACATTTGATGGCCTCTTTGCAGTCTTTGGCTAGATGAGTCGTGGAATCGCAGCACCTGAAGCAGACTCCGAATTCTCCGAGTAACTTCTTGCGTTCCTCTATGGACTTCATCCTGAACCCGAAGCACCTGTTAAGTGGGTGTAGCTTATTGTGTATGGGACATTCCCTGTTTGGGTCCCTTGGTTTCTTGTCTCCGGCGACCGACTGATCAGGAGTAGTTTTGGTCGTGGGGGACACGTCCGTCCTGTGGACCGAGATGGGTGTTCGAGTGTTACCGTATCTCGAAACTGGTCTCTCATTCTTCAGGTTGCTTGCACTGTGTATGGTCTGCACACCCAAGATAAAACTGGGATCGTTCCTTGTCCTTGCCGCTCTGCGGATGAAGATCAAGAAAAATGAGAAGGGAGGGAAGGCGACTTGCTTCTCCCTTTTGGATTTGGAGCCTTGTGACATCCATCTTTCTTGGAGGTTGTAGGGTAGCTTCTCCAAGATGGGTCTCACTCCGCGAGCTGAGTCTAGTACGTTGAGACCTGTTAAGGAATGGTCTGTTCTTGCAAACTCCAGCTCCTGCAGCAGATCCTTGAGTTCTCGTAACTTCGAGTAGTCCTTGGCTGTGATCCTAGGGAAGTCGTCAACTCTTTTGAAGAGTGCGTCTTCGACTGCTTCGGGGCTACCGTAGCACTTTTCTAGCCTTTCCCACACCAAGTCAAGACCTACTTTGGGGTGATTCACGTTCGCTGCCCTGAGTCTCTTCGCATGTTCTATGGATTCTTTCCCCAGCCATTTGGTTAACAGGATGAGTTCTTCCCTTGCGGAGAGGTCCAGACTCTTGATTGCGTCTTCCATATTCGGTAGTTCTCAGGACGGTCGTCAAAGCTGGTAAGTCCTGTTTGTACCATGTCACGCCGGATCATGTACTTGCCCATGTCTGTCAGGCCTGAGGCATCGGCGTGTTGGTTGCGTTATGAGGTAGTTGCCGGGAGGGTCCTTGCGGTCGCCTCTTCCTTGGCGTGGAAACGTGATGACTGCTGGTCAGTGTGAGGGGCTGTGTTTTCAAGTGCGGGTGTACCTGGATTGCGAGCCTGTTGTAGTGCATCCGTGTGCGCGCTGGCGTGTGGATCACTGATGCGGCTGTGGCTATCCCAGGTAGCGTGTACCCTTGAAGGAACAGCGTCTTCTCCACGTGGACCTAGCAAGTTTTCGGTGTCTGTGGAGTCACTCCCGTCGTGTTGAGATGGCGCGCTGGTGTTTACACTGAAGAGGCTCCTCACATAATCTTCAGTGCGTTGGACTTGATCCTCTGAGACTATCCGTCTATACGGTTGCTCCCCGCCATCCTGCCTCACAGCTGCCTCTAAGACTTCAGCTTGGGCCATGGCGGTGGCGGCGTCCTCTTCTTTGCCTAGAGTTTCTAGATCCGCATCCAATTCGGCCTTTCTACACACGCCGGCATTGGCGGCGTTCTGCTCCTCCTCTTCTATGCGCGCTCTTTCTGACCTTACGGCTGCCTCTCTCCGACCATATTCGACCCTGGCACGTGTGGCCTCTGCAGTGGCTTGTGCCTTGGTAGCGCTTGCGCTCGCGCTGGACGCATTTGATTGCATCGATTTTGCTGACCTTGATGAGCGCCTGGACGTGCTAGAGCGCTGTGATGCTGTCTCCACGAGGAGCTCTTTTCTCTCGCTTTGGGTGTCCATGATGGCGGTCTGCACGATGCCATCACGTTCTAGGTCAATCGCCTTTTGCAGGTCGCATTCTCAGAGGCTGTCTTCCGTATTAGTTCTTGTTAGATAGGTGAAATATGCATGTGACAGCACTTGGTAGCACCAGGGATCTATCTTCAATTGAGTTATTGCCTGCTCGTACTGTTCTACATAATTGCCAGCGCCGGCGACATTGCGTATCCCAAGTGTGGTTGTTTCCCAGGCCTTCTCTAATTTAGCGCGGTGCGCTTTAATGTCAGTTTCGTACTTTTCACGCGCTTTTTGTGTCTGTTTGACTGTCCGTTTAGGCCTTGCGTCTGCCTGTGCCTGTTGCAGTTGTGCAGCAGTCTCTGTGTCTGAGTGGTCACTCTCCTGCGTTGTGTCTGGTGAGGCTCTGAGTTCTGCCATTCTGCAGGTGTGTGTAAGCCTTTAGCCAGTGCGTGTGGTCTTTTACCTGCGTCAGCAATGGACGACCGTCTCAGATAGTACCAGTAGGTGTCCTGCAACAGTAAACATAGGGTTAGCTGTACTTACAGTTGTCTGTCTGGTGGCTCTTACCGTGTCCTGGCGGTTGTCCGGTGGCGTGGCCCTTGGTGGCACTAGCTGTGGGGACGTGCGCAGGGGTAGGTGAGATGGTAGCTCCTCACTGTCAGGCTGTGCAGAGGGTGGACTCAAAAACAGAAAGAGCAATCAAAGTTCTGTGTATAGTGCACTTGTCAGATTGCAGTGCTGCTGCCTTGTGTAAAAGACTGTTTGCTGTACTGCTGTAAAAGCTGGGCTCTGTATGGCAGTGTAAAGCTGCTTGCTTGTCTTTGCATAAGGCTTTAGCTGTTTGCTGTATAGAGGCTGATGGCTCTGTGTAGCAATGTGGAGCAGTATAAAGCTGCTTGCTGTTTGTAAGGCTTTTGCTGTAGAAAGTCTGTGCTCTTTATTAGCAATGTAAAGCTGTTTGCTTGTGAGTAAAGCTGCTTGTCTGTATCTGACAGTGTATATTGCTAGCTTGTACTGCTGTAGACACTGGGCTGTGTGTTGGCAATGTAAGGCTGCTGGCTTGTCAGTGTGCAGAGACTGCTCAGTATTAGCATCAAGACTGTGAGTAGCAGCTTCTTTGTGTGTTCCCAAAGCACACGGTCCTCTTTCTACTATTCTGAAGCCAGGGTCACGTGTGATGTTTGAATAGCCCCAGACAGCATTAACTGAGCCCTCTTTCCAAATCACGCCATGTCCTATAATATTTCCTTCACTTTATTGGAAAAGCAGCAGTGAATACAGGTACTTGTGGATGCTGTGTAGTTGTGAGTTTGTAGTTGAGGGCAGGTAGAAACAGATGGCCTTGCCATGGGAGTGTGACAGGAAGGTACTCACTCAGCCAAGTCAGGAATGAAAAGGAAGTGAGGGGGAATCTGGTTAAAGGGAATAGTCTTGGGACAGACTATCTGTGAGCAAAACAGGGGGGAGGGCAGAATAACCCATTCTAGGAGAGATCTCAGAGGCTGCAGTAGCAACTCACTGACTACATGCCAGAGGCAGGGAAGGCAACATTGAAACATATCACACAGGCACAGTGTGTGTGTGTGTGTGTGTGGAGCAAACTACATGCAGCTGAGAATGAGGAACTGACAGGCAGAAGCTGCAAACAAAGGGGGGGGTAATTTAAATATTATTTTTGTAAAAGTAGAGTTATAGAACAGCTAATTGTATTGTAGTTGAAATACTACACAGTATGGAGAGTATAATGTTTTTTTTCATACCTCAGTAAAAATGTAAAGCCATTATATTAGCTTTTTATGTAAATTATGTCTATGAATTATCATACAAATTCATAAAATTTGATTCAGTGAGTTTGAGGGGGAAAATGCAAGGTTTGTTAACTGCTAAAATTATCAATGTAATGTGTAGATGTTAAAAATGGTAATAATACAATTATGAGTAGAGCAAGTACTGTACAGCTGCTTCATGCTTTTTATATAGCAAAATCATATCAGTATGCTCTCATTCACTTTTTGCAGGTGGTAACCATAGATAATTTTTTATATTATGGACTAAAGCTTCAGAACATTTAGGAGCCTATTCATGTCGCTTCGATAAGGAACTTATAAACAGTTTTTATCACTTTCCGAGCGAGTTTGCATGTGTAGCTATTCAGAGAGCCCCGATAACATGCCAAAATTGCTCAGAAACTGCTTCTTCCCAAATGGTTAGTCCTACCGGGAGGGTTGCGAGAGGAGTTAACCCCTTCATTACCTTAGTGGTTACTACCGCTAAGGTAATGAAAATATTAACCACTCACGCTACCCACCCAGTAGGCCTAAACACCCACCATGGGCCAACTAATACCTTCATAGTTGCCCAGGGAGGGTGTATAGGCCTACGGGAGGGATTAACCCCTCCCTTACATTAGCGGTTACAACCCCTAAGGTAAATAAGGCATTAACCCCTCCCTCAAGGCCTAAATACCCTTCCTGTGACAACAACTATCCTCACCCACCACCAAACAGGAATGGGCAAAAGTGCTATTAATAATTGATAATAGCGATTTTGCCCATTTAAATACATATTATAGGGAGAGGGAACACATAGTGTAGCCCGTGGAATTCCATGGATATTAATGTATAGGGAGGATGTAGATATTGCTGTCCTGGGATTCCTGGTAACGGCGCATGTTCCAGTCACGTCATCAGAGTGCGACGAGACCAGCGGATCTAGGATCGAGGCAGCAGTGAACATGGCGGCAGCGGCCGAGCCGTGGAAGGACCTCGTGGAGTGCCCTCCTTGGAAACCTGCACCAAGGGAGCGATTGAGCTGCTGACCACGCCAATTTATTTACATATTGTTGTATGTATGATTCTAATCTTACAATTTCCGGATTGGAACCCCTCAGCTTGTGTTCCTTTCTTTAGACATTGGTTTTGTCTGTGTTGTGTTTATTAATTAGCACTAGTTTATTTTTAGCTATTTTGTGGTTCATGTTGTTTTATGTAGTGTTTGTGGTTAGTGGTTTTTATTTTATTTTGTGTCAGTGTTGCACCATGATCTTTCTCGTTATTTATTTCCATATGTCATGAGACTTCTATCAAGATCCATTTGGACATTGTTCGGACACTAAGGACTGTATCATCTTCTGGTTAGAGATCACCTTAGGGTTATGGGTTTTTTCTAGGCGCCGGTATATTGTGTTTTTATGTATGTTGTTAGTGATCTGTATTGATTCTAATCACCAGGCAGCCTAGCCTTTTATAATTAAGGTTTCTTTTTTTTGGTAATCACTTTTAGTAATATTATTACTATATTAATTTAAGCATTAGCGCTTCAATCACAGTTTTCTTTTTTTAACTTTTTAATTGTACTGTTACTACCCACGGAGGACATGGACACAGAGGATGGTGATGATGATAGCCTTCATCCTGGCAGGGGTAAGTAGAACTTTTATTTACTTTATGCTGGCTGGAAAATGTTTATTTTTAATGGGCAAATGAGCTTTTTTGCAGATCTGGATAATAGTAATTTTGCCCATTACTGTACTGTATTATTTATTTATTTATTTATAAAACGTTTTACCAGGAAGTATTACATTGAGAGTTACCTCTCATTTTCAAGTGTCCTGGGCACAGAGTTATGTAATGACAAATACATGGTTACAAATACATAGCACATACATTGCTGGTTCTGGGTTCTAATCATGCAGGTAGGCCTCGCGATCCTGACTCCTCCAACTCTTCGTCACTCGGCATCTCCTGCTGACGTCACCTCAGAGTTTTTTCCTGCTACGGTGTCCGAACTGTGCCACAAGCCGTATGCGTTTCAAGATGTCAACATGCAGCCCCAGAGTGGTCATCTCTCTCTGGGCCCAATCTATGTGCTCTCTCGACTCTGAGTGGGACAAGCTCGGCATCCATTTTTAGGCTTCTGGGGAGTTCTTCTGAGGCAAAGGAAAGTAGTGCATTGGTTTGAGATCCTCTGAGATACCCACTATTCTTATATTATTTCTTCTTGATCTGTATTCCAGATCTTCGATCTAGTTCGCCAGTTTTGATTTCTGTCTTATTAACTCGTTTAGGAGCATTTGAGAGGCGGATTGGTCCTCTATGTCTGTGACTCTTTTCTGCAAGTTGATAATTCTAGAAGTATGCTCATTAAGTTGGCTAGTTATTGCAGTAATCTCAGCCATGATTTTTTTTTCCAGCTGCGGATCCATCTTTGCAACAAGGTCTGGCTCACTTGTTCTAATGCTGCTGTAAATACTTTCACGTATATATGCAGTGTCTGATAACTTTAATTAGAAAGTCTTTACGTGAGCAGATGCAAGGCTTGATTATTTGAGGTGAGAGTGTTTTAATGTATACAGAAGCAGGGCCTGTTATCTTTAGTGAGAGAATCCTGATAGAGACAGGCCATACTGAGCCTGTCTCTCTTGTGAGCTGCTGTGCTTGTTAGCTCCATGTTTGTGGTCTCCCTGTGATCCCCTATACCTTAACAGGATATGTGGCCACCTCCACACTGCACTGAGCTGCCCCTCAGGAATCATGCTGTAGCTGTCTGCCTGCTCCCCCTGGGGGGGTACTGGGGGGGGGGGGGGGGTCAGCTGTCCCCTCTCCCAAGCTTTCTGCCTCATCCCCCTCATCAGCTTCTCTCTCTCCAGCTGCCTGGTGCTCCATTTTTACCTCCTCACTGCGTGCAGGAAGCACATCGCTGCTCCAGAGGGGGTGAGGGGCGCGTAGCTCTTCTCTCTCCCTAGTTCTCTGCCTGCTCCCCAGGAGGGGCTGTAAGCCCTGCTTTCTCCCCTGCTGCCTGCCTAGTGTCAGCAAGAGCTCCACTTCTTCCTCCTGGAGCTGCACCCAGGCCACGCTTCCCCCCTCTCGAACGGCCTTCTCACCCCAGCAACAGTCCGGTACGTGCAGAGCATGCAGCAGCTGCATGCGCCAATTGGGATCTCCACCTCTGATGGATCCCTCCCCTGGGACCACAGATCGCTCACCCAAGGACACAGATCTTGTGTGGGAGACTTTAAAAAATAAAATGGCCACCACTCCTAAAGCGCACCTGCCGCCTCCATGGACCGAGCAGCCCACAAGTGGGTCCTCTTCCCTCACATCATCATGGAACACCCAGATAGTCGGCTGCTTGTTCACTCCCCAATCAGGGATAGGATTGAAACGTTTAAAGCAATACTAGAGCAGGAGCTCACAAGCTCACCCGGAAGTGTAATGTCTTACTTTAAATGGCAAATGCATTATCCATATATGGATAATAGGCCTTTTGCCTATTAAAGTGTATTTTTGGAGGAGGGGGGTTTGCGGTAAAGGGAGGCGGCGGTTGTTGTGTGGAACTTTGAATCTGTCCAGATGATTAAATTGTTTCTCGGATTTTACACATGGAGCATGCACTTGTCCTTCTCTCTTTTATAGATATAGTGATAGGACATGGTTGTCCCTTGGAGCAAGCTGTCTGGTCATCCTGAGGACATTATCTTGGATCTGGTCATATTTATATATTTTTACATGTAGCACTGTTTCCCCCCTCTCTGGGAGATCTTACGGCTGGTACCGGTGTTGTGGTGTTTGCATACCTGCGAGGGTCCATCAGAGGCTGAGTGGTCCGCGATTGCATGGGGAACAGGACAGGCTTTCTTTGGCTTCTCATAATTCACTCTTGGTGTCAGCGCCTCCAGCTCCGGTGGCTCAAGGTCAGAGTCAGTCTCCCACTGGTGCACATTACAGATATACTCCTACCCGATAGACTAAGAACTCAGGCACGAGTATATATAGAAAAGGGGTACTTTATTGGCAGTCACTGGTAGATGGTACACACTGCAGATGCTGATCGGAGGTTTCCAGGACTCTGGATGGTGCATGACCACAGGTAGTATTGAGGCCTAAGTGTCAGTTTTGAGGCCTTTGTGGCTGTAGATGTTCCCCAGCCCCCTAGGGGCTGGAGTGGGCACGCTCATCCCTGATGGGAGAGACTCACAGCCCTTCAATCTCAAACTCCAGACTGGACTGCCCAACCAATTTTAGCACTTCCTTCTGACATTAAGAAGGGGGGGGGGCATTGTGTCTGTACCACCATTGACTATACACACACACACACCATGTCACCTCCTCTCCTGTCAATCAGAGGATAGCAGAAGGGGGGTCAAAAGCCCTAGATCATCCTGTCACAGCCTGCAATACTTAGCAGGGCTTGGGTGACAGGAGGCTGAAAGGCAACAGGACCAACCATGTTACAGTACATTCACTTTTGTTTTAAGTGTATCATCTGGACATATTTAGTTTAATAATATTATGTTTATATGTTTTTTATTCATATTTTGCATGAACATGTATTATATATAAGTGAAGTTAACATAATATTGTCCCAATTACAATGCAAGAATTTGACCCACAATCAGTTAGTCATTGCCATTATTGTTTTGATAGCATCATCATAATATATTTACTCGACATAACAACACATACATTATTAAAACTTGGTATCAATACATATCACATTACAATTGGGTATTTATATTAGATCAATATTATATCTATTCTCACACATATCTATTGAGGTGCCGTCTATCATTCTTTGTTCCACTATATTTTTTAAACAAAAAATGAGTGCTAGTGTCCAAATGAATATAAAATATGTGACAATTTATTAAAACAATTAATAGACATCCCTAGCAGAATAATCTATATAGGATAAACACATAACAAAAAAACACATATTACTAAATAATGCTTACAAACATGAAAATGAAATCCCCAGATACAGCTGATAGGTAATGGAGGATATCCTTGCTTGTGTTTACCACACAATATGGTTGGGGGACTAGTTCTGTATAGGGAAGACAGATAGTTATCTCCTATGACAATAGATCACATGTAAAGTCCAAAGGAGCATACTCATTGGTATTTTAAAGTTCTGGTGAAGTTGGGTAAATGCACAGTGCTCAATGTATATCTCACCCTTAACCACTTTATCCTTGATGATATTAGGATGGCGGTCGGCTGTGTCTCTCACCACAGGGAGACCGCAATTATGCCGATCCGGATACAATTCCTAGAAGATTGCTTACAAGTGGTTCTGCCCCTATGGAGTGGGGGAAGGGTGGATGTTAGGGAGGGGGGAAGGGGGGAGGGGGGAAATGACCACGCAGCCAAACCCCAGTCCACATTGAGTGATGAAACGCTTTGAAACGAGACGTGGTGACGTCATCGCAATTGGACTGGAGAGAGGTGCCTTGCAATTCCCTGAAGCTGCACCCGGCTGAATTCCTCGCTACTGGGGCTCTACTATACACACAATATGTGCCTGTGAAGCACTGAGAGGAGCAGGGTTCCTTGAGGCATAAGCTGTATGCTGCATCCATTTGATGTCCAGGTGCAATACCCCCACTGTGGATCTCTCCGTCCATGCTGTTTGACTCCTACAGAGATTTCTCTCCCGCACATGTGTTTATAAAGGATCCTGTAAGTGCATTTCCTTGGGATCATTGTTTTAATAAATTTGCCATATTTTTTATACAGTCCTGCGCTATGGCGTTTGCGCTTCTTTTTGTTTGTTTTTGTTCGTATATATATACACACAAAAAACATGCTCGGTGCACACAGACATAAAACCTGAAAAAATCAATAATATATATATATATACTTAACAGGTCCAAGGTGCTTGCAGATGGATAGTGAACACCAGCCAATCCAATAGATACACAGAAAATGGAAGGAATGCAGCACTCTCAATGAAAAAACAGCAATTTATTATCAGTAATTCATCAGGCAGTAAACATGAGCAATGTACATTTCAGACCACAGAGCTTGAGAATCAATTTCTGACTGGTAACAGTTGTATTGGAGGTAGGTGGCACCTCCTCACCAGAGCTCACTCCTCTTCACCTTTTTACTTGGGAGGTCTTTTCACTTTGCTGCAAAAACAGGACCTACTATGATTCTTTCCCCTCATTCAGAGGTAAAGGGAAGGGTTCACAGTGTAGTGTATGACCTGCATTTTTGGTTATACCTTGACGTTTGAAGCAGGCTTACAACGCTTTGGCCAAAGGGTTTAACTAAATAACCAAGTAATTATTATTATTATTGAAATATTTAAACTTTATACTTATTACCATATATGTTTTGCCAATTGGATGTAGCATTGGGCACCCCTGTCTTTTGTTGTATACATTTGCCACGCTCAGTAGCACTCTTTTTTGACATAAATATATATTCATGATGTGAATGAAAAACAGCAATTTATTATCAGTAATTCATTAGGCAGTCAACATGAGCAACATACATTTCAGACCACAGAGCTTGAGAAAAGACCTTGTGGTCTGAAACGTACGTTGCTCTGGAGCATGTTGACTGCCTGATGAATTACTGATACTAAATTGCTATTTTTTCATTGAGTGCTGCGGACCTTCCATTTTCTGTATGTATATATATATATATATATATATATATATATATATACAGTATATTCTTTTTATGTGAGGTTTTTGGTTTTCCTTTCTCTGGAATCATATACAGTAAATACAGTACACATTATCATAAGTACCTCAATCAATCTGAATAACCTAGCAAAAAGTTACATTTGAAGGACATATTGGTTTTGACAAAGGAATCTACTATTTAATTTTAGTCTTTTGGATATATACAGTACTTACATCTGATGTAGGTGGTTAGTCACCTCAGACTGATAAAACATCTGAGTGAGTGACTGAGCCAGTGTCACCGCCATCTTTATAGCGTCCAAGACGGAATGTGGGCTTCATAAAGATGGGGCCGACACTGGCATCCGATGCCCCATCCCGGGGCCCGTAACTTGGGAAGCAGGGGTTCCCTGAGCCACAAATCAATGCGGTTCAGCTCAGGAGACCCCTGCTCCCACACACTATTAATAAAAATACATTAAAGCAGCGTCATTACCTTAGCGGCTATCCGTTAAGGCAATGAAGGGGTTAAGGCATAATAGCATGTTTATTGGGGACAATTGCCCACAATAAACATTGCAATAAACAACACACATCCCCCCCGTCCCTTAACACATACAAAAGAGTAATGGGCAAAATTACTTGTATCCACATATGGATAATAATGCATTTGCCCATTAAAAATACATTAATCACAATAAATACATTTTGCACTCCACGATGAAGGCCATCCTCATCTTCATCAACCGTCCATACCCTCAGGTGCTGAAAAACATACACAAGAATAAAAAGAGCCAATCTAATGTCCCCTAACCCCTTAATCCCCTAAGCGGTTATTAACCGTGACAGTCATTAAGGGGTTAACCCATCCCCACTCACCACTCACTCGGGAGGCCTAAATACCCCCCCTACCACCACCTGTGAGGCCTAACTGCCCTCACCACTACCCACCCGGGAGACCTACCCAGGCTCAAGGACAATAACCCCTTCCCCCACCCCCACTACCCACAATCAAAACAATACACAGCCCCACAATAAACATTACTGTATTTAATAAATAATACATCACCCACCCACCCCCTGTGCCCCCCCCCCCATACAACATGATTTATTCTTTGACATACAGGGTTAATACCCCAGGCCACAGGAGTCCCCTGTGGTCCTCGCGGGTGTCCGCAGGCCCCACAGTGGCCCAGAGAGGGGTGCACATCTTAAAGGCAAATGAAGCACAGCCATTCTGATTGGCTGGCGTCATTTCCTTTCAATGACGTCATCATATTTTTTGGGGAGGCGAAATCATATGTTTTTCACGGCCCCATCAGGTCCGTGGGAACCATATGACGAAAATGTGACGTCATAGGCCTATAAAAGCCTATGTCGTCTCATTTTTAAGCCAGACGCCGAGGAGGATGGACCTCCGGAAGAAGAAGAAGACCAGGGCGTGGCAGAAGAAGATAAGAAGACCCTGAAAGAAGACGAACAACACAGATGACGACCCCCGCTATGGATTACAAATAGAAGAAAGAAGACACAGACACTTTTTGGATTGTAATGGATTTTTATTTTATGGTTAACTGGTTCCTGTTGGATTATTTGTTCGAGAACATCCGGTTCAATGGGATTTGGTGAGTGGTTAATCTAATGGTAAGTAAACAAAAGAAATGTATTTTATTTTACTTTTACCGTTTTTTTTAAAAAAATGTTGTGATGTCGTCCATTTTTTTTATGTCCATTTATTGCCCCTGAATTTATGTATGCCACTATGGATATACATACGTACAGGGACAGTCAATGGTTGTTGTATTTTTGGAAGTTAGATTTTGTCTGATGGTGGTTACTTTGACATAGAATATTTTTCAGAATGGTTGTTTTTAGGATTTGAATTGTGTAATTGATTTGGATTGTAATTGATTTGAGATTAGATTAATTAATTGATGGTAATTTAATTCTGTTGACTTGCTTTGTTTTTATTTAATGATTGGATTGGTATCTTGTTTGGAATAGTTTATTTGATTTTGAGCATTGCTTGGCATAGTGTACATCAGGCCTGCACAACTCCAGTCCTCGAGGGACGCAAAAGGTTTTCAGGATATCCCTACTTCAGCATAGCTGGCTTTATTAGTGGCTCAGTCATACTGAGAACCTGGCCTGTTTGCGTCCCTCGAGGACTGGAGTTGTGCAGGCCTGGTGTACATGATGCACAGATAATTTGTATCATGTACACATTGTCAAATTGACTGCTTTTATTTGCATTTCTTAGATATTGATTTGGCTTGGTGCTGTTTGATATTGGGAAATGTGATATTTTTATTTCGGCATGTATATCCTTAACCATTTCTTTGTATATTGGATAATCATGCATATGTATATATATATAGATATATATATATATATATATATATATATATATATATATATATATATATATAGAAAAAAGAGAAAAGAAGCGCCCGATCCTTGTGTAAAATCAGATATGAATTTTAATAAATCACGGACAAGACAAATGCACACTTACAATTTGTCTGATAAAATCAGGCATATTATGGGACCAGCCCAGGCACCAACTGAAGACTCCACGATCACTTCTGTGTATACTGAAGTCCTTTAGAATGCAGGATCTTGTGTCTGTATCAGCCGTTGTCTCAGGATAAGGGAGTCTTTACTTTCCTTTTTGACTGCTTAGTTGTAGCGTGCGGCCGCCATTCACCTCTCTCGTGGAGCACCGGGACCCGGAAGGGACTTCACACACGTCTCTGCGTCCTCACGCTGGTGCTTGGAGCTGCTCGACCACCGTAGGTTCACTGCCAAATATATTTTATCAGTCAAATTGTAAGTGTGCATTTGTCTTGTCCGTGATGTATTAAAATTCATATCTGATTTTACACAAGGATCGGGCGCTTCTTTTCTCTTTTTTCTACATAGGTGCTGTGGGAGTTTGGTGAGCCCAAGGAGAAGCAGCCTGAACCTTTGTGATTCATGTATCATGGACATTATGAGGACTTAAGAATTTTTTGTGGTCATATAATTGGATTATTATTTTTTATTATATTTTTTTTAATACCATTGAATTTTTCCACTTATGGCCCACTATTGTTTTGACTTTAACTTTATATACATTTAAGGTTAGGTTGGACCTTGGTTACTTATAGTACTTTTTGTGAATTGCAAAGCAATTCATTTTTTTATATTTTTTTTATAGATTTATATTATAGATTTTTCTTTTTGATTTTTATGCACACTTTTTCTTTTTAATTTTTAAAAAAAAATTTTAACAATTTTTTTTTTTTTTGGGGCATATATGACGGTTCGTGCCATTTTATATTGATATTTATCTGTTTTGCAATAAAATTATCCACCTGGTGCAAACACCTACCACATATATCAGCACGGCAGCAATTTTGGTGTATTTGGTAAAGGGCGCTGTCTATAATCCTGTTAATATATATATATATATATATATATACAGTGTTCGACAATTGTATACATTTACTCGCCCGGGGCGGGTGGATTTAACCCCCGGGCGAGTAAATATTGGCCCAAGCAGCACACGTGTATTTTTTAAATTTCCCGCGCTCGCGCTGCTGTTTTCCCGCGCTCGCGCTGGAGAAAAAAAAAAAAGCCAGCTCTCTGATCACTGCCTTCGCTCCTCCCCCGCCTCTCAGCAACTTCCCCTCCTCAGCTCTTCTACTCCTCCCCCTTCCGCCAGCCAGCCCCTTCCACGCCTGTCTGCCTCAGGCCCCTGCAGGGCCATCCGTCACCCCCCCTCCCTCCCATCGGGCCATCCGCCCTCCCTCCCTCCCATCGGGCCATCCGCCCCCCCCCCTCCCATCGGGCCATCCACCACCCCCTCCCATCGGGCCATCCACCCCCCCCCTCACCCCAATCTCTCCCGGCCTCCGTGCCCCCCCCCTCACCCCACGTGTGCCTCTCCCTGCTCTAAGCAGGGGAAATCCCCTCACCGGAGGCTCTCCCTGCTCTAAGCAGGGGAAATCCCCTCACCGGAGCCTCTCCCTGCTCTAAGCAGGGGAAATCCCCTCACCGGAGCCTCTCCCTGCTCTAAGCAGGGGAAATCCCCTCACCGGAGCCTCTCCCTGCTCTAAGCAGGGGAAATCCCCTCACCGGAGCCTCTCCCTGCTCTAAGCAGGGGAAATCCCCTCACCGGGGCCTCTGCCTGCTCTAAGCAGGGGAAATCCCCTCACCGGAGCCTCTCCCTGCTCTAAGCAGGGGAAATCCCCTCACCGGAGACTCTCCCTGCTCTAAGCAGGGGAAATCCCCTCACCGGGGCCTCTCCCTGCTCTAAGCAGGGGAAATCCCCTCACCAGAGCCTCTCCCTGCTTGGTCTAAGCAGGATACTGCGGTGTCGGCGTCCCCCTCTGGAGGGGGCGCGGCCCCTTGCAGAGGCCCTCCTGCCGTACGGAGGCCCCCGCTGCCATGTGCGACCCCCCTGCCTTGCAGAGGCCCTCCTGCCGTGCGGAGGCCCCCGCTGCCATGTGCGACCCCCTGCCTTGCGGGTGAGTGTTTGTGTGTGTTAGTGACAGACTGTGTGTGTGTGTGTGTGTGAGTTTGTCTGAGTGAGAGTGGGTGTCTGTGTCTGTGAGTGTGTCACCCTCTCTCCCTCTCCCTGTGTCACCCTCTCCCTGTGTCACCCTCTCCCTGTGTCACCCTCTCCCTCTCCCTGTGTCACCCTCACCCTGTGTCACCCTCTCCCTCTCCCTGTGTCACCCTCTCCCTGTGTCTCCCTCTCCCTGTGTCACCCTCTCTCTCCCTCCCTCTCCCTATGTCACCCTCTCCCTCTCCCTGTGTCACCCTCTCCATGTGTCACCCTCTCCATGTGTCACCCTCTCCATGTGTCACCCTCTCCATGTGTCACCCTCTCCATGTGTCACCCTCTCCATGTGTCACCCTCTCCCTGTGTCACCCTCTCCGTGTCACCCTCTCCGTGTCACCCTCCCTCTCCGTATCACCCTCCCTCTCCCTGTGTCACCCTCTCCCTGTGTCACCCTCTCCCTCCCTCCCTGTGTCACCCTCCCTCTCCCTGTGTCACCCTCTCCCTGTGTCACCCTCCCTCTCCCTGTGTCACCCTCTCCCTCTCCCTGTGTCACCCTCTCCCTCTCCCTGTGTCACCCTCTCTCTCCCTCTCCCTGTGTCACCCTCTCCCTCTCCCTGTGTCACCCTCTCCTTGTGTCACCCTCTCCCTGTCTCTGTGTCACCCTCTCCCTCTCCTTGTCACCCTCCCTGTCCCTGTCACCCTCCCTGTCCCTGTCACCCTCCCTGTCCCTGTCACCCTCCCTCTCCCTGTCACCCTCCCTCTCCCTGTCACCCTCCCTCTCCCTGTGTCACCCTCCCTCTCCCTGTGTCACCCTCCCTCTCCCTGTGTCACCCTCCCTCTCCCTGTGTCACCCTCCCTCTCCCTGTGTCACCCTCCCTCTCCCTGTGTCACCCTCCCTCTCCCTGTGTCACCCACCCTCTCCCTCTCCCTGTGTCACCCTCTCCGTGTCACCCTCTCCGTGTCACCCTCCCTCTCCCTGTGTCACCCTCCCTCTCCCTGTGTCAACCTCTCCCTCCCTCCCTGTGTCTCCCTCTCTCCCTCTCCCTGTGTCACCCTCTCCCTGTGTCACCCTCCCTCTCCCTGTGTCACCCTCTCTCTCCCTCTCCCTGTGTCACCCTCTCTCTCCCTGTCCCTGTGTCACCCTCTCCCTGTCCCTGTGTCACCCTCTCCCTGTCCCTGTGTCACCCTCTCCCTGTCCCTGTGTCACCCTCTCCCTGTCCCTGTGTCACCCTCTCCCTGTCCCTGTGTCACCCTCTCCCTCTCCCTGTGTCACCCTCCCTCTCCCTGTGTCACCCACCCTCTCCCTGTGTCGCCCTCTCCCTGTGTCGCCCTCTCCCTCTCTCTGTCACCCTCTCTCTGTCACCCTCTCCCTCTCTCTGTCACCCTCTCTCTTTGTCTCTCATTCTCTCACTGTGTGTGTCTCTCATTCTCTCTCTTTCTCTTTGTGTCTCTTTCTCTGTGTGTCTCTCTTTCTCTCTGTGTGGGTGTGCCGCTCTCTGTGTGTGTGTGTGGGTGTCTGTCTGTCTGTCTCTCTCTGTCTCTCTCTGTGAAGCGCCGACGTCCAGACACTGGTTAAGGGGTTCAGGAAACTAGTCATTCACATCTGGCTTTTATTTCTAGATCCGACATTGACACACACACACACACACACGACTAATTGTAGTATAATGTAATATAATAAATACATTTATGTCAAAAACGAATGTTGTTCTGACTAGGAATTTATTAAATGTATTTTATTTATATATTTTATTTTAAAGCGGGGTTGGGGGCGGGACTAGGGGCGGAGTTGGGGGTGGGACTAGGGGCGGAGTTGGGGGCGGGACTAGGTGGCGAGTAGATTTTTTGGTTGGGCGAGTAGATTTTTGGGTGAGTTGTCGAACACTGTATATATATATATATATATATATATATATATATATATATATATATATATATATATATATATATAATAACTTACCATAACTCACCATAACTTAACTAAGTATATATATATATATATATATATATATATATATATATATATATATATATCACCCCCCTTGAGAAAGATTCCACTCCGAAACCGAAACGTCAGATTGGGCGGCCTGTTCATTTTGTACTGATGCCTAATACAGACTTTTTTTGCCTTTACTGATCTGAGTGCAGTCTTCCTTTACCAGACGTGAGAATGGTTATGTTGTTCTGTATATATATATATATATATATATATATATATATATATATATATATATATATATATATATATATATATATACAGTGTTCGACAAACCTATACATTTGCTCGCCCCGGGCGAGTGGATTTAACCCCCGGGCGAGTAAATATTGGCCCAAGCAGCACACGTTTGGTACTAGGTGGCGAGTAGATTTTTTTGTGTGGCGAGTAGATTTTTTGGTGATTTGTCAACCACTGTATATATATATATATATATATATATATATATATATATATATATATATATATATATATATATATATATATACAGAAAACAAAAAGAAAAAACAGGCGCACTCCTAGTGTGATAAAGTATAAAATAGTATTTATAAGGTTGTAAAATATAAAAAGCGCACTCACAAACAGAGTAATAAAATAAGCATTTATGAGATATACTCAATCGCCTTGGAGTTGTTGAGGAACTGCGCCAGCCTGTCCCGTAGGTGCCACCTCTGATTGTGTCTGTTGGTTCAGCAGGGTATATTGGAGTCACCGGAGCCAGATGATGTTTAAGTCAGCGTCTCGATCCGAGACTTCCTCCAGATGCACCTCCTACAGCTTTCACTGCTCACCAGCAGGCATCCGTAAAACCAGAACGACAGCAGTCCCAAAGCAATAAACAACAGCCTCAAGATACTCTCTCCGTGTTGCAGTAAAAGACAGCCGCAAACTCGCCTCTTTGGGAAACGCCCTACGCGTTTCGTCACTAAGGACTTCGTCAGGGGTATTTCGTTGGTCAAAAAAGGTGTCCTTTATATCTATTCAATTGCTGTGATTGACCAGTATAAATGGTGGGCGGGAGTTTTCAATTCAACAAATTTAACCCTGCTTCATTGCTGGACAGTATTGTAGATAGCACTCATAGAACACTAGAGCATATTTGCAAATAATCAAAACATATTGCTAATAACAAATACAAATGAATAATTTAAAAAATGAACAATATACAAATAATAGCTAATTGAAGAGCAAAGATAAATAACAATATAGGATATACCAGTAATAAACCATATATATGAATATATATAAAAAATATTTTAGGAATAAGGATAAGAAAATTGTACATATTTAGAATCATAAATCCATTAAATACGTAAAAAGTATATATATATAAGAAAAAATAAAATAAAATAACAATAGAATGAATGTACATAGGGAAAAAATAAAATAACAAGGGAATAAATATACAATATACCAATAGTAGCCATCAATCATCATAGACTGACGAAAGTAGAAACAGAGACAGAAAGAACCTCAGGACCGAAGGGGCCACAAACCCCAACAAATTACACATGACCTTTATATTAGAATATGTGTATTCATAAGTATAGATCTTGCATGTCTATACTAATGATTAATAATCAATTTATTTAATAGATAATAATAATGTTAATAATAAATGCACTTTTCCCCTATTATGTCTTTATGGGCCAAAGGAGCACCAATAGTAAAACCAACCAAGCTGAGATGAGGCGACAATCAATGAGGGGACAGGAAACCCATCCAAACCAGACCTCAAAGATGCACCTCAAAACACGTTGGTACCATAACACTATACAACAGTACTAACATCAATATGATCATTCAATCCACACAGATGTAATGTACCCAATACATATATCCAATATGTTTCACGTATGCATAATTTCTTAAATCTATCGCCTCCCAATATAGTGGAAGGAATGGATTCAATACCCATAACTGACAAACTACATGGATTTTTGTTATGTTTACTAGTGTAGTGTCGTGATAGACTATGCATAGTAAACCCACGTATAACATTTCTCCTATGCCCTAGGAACCGTGTACCTAATGTTCTTGATGTTCTACCAATATATTGGTATATATATATATATATATATATATATATATATATATATATATATAGACCATACGATACCGGTTGCAACACGAGATCAAGGGACAGCACGCAGGTAAGTAAATCATAAATTTTCTATATTTGATAGAAGACACAAATATAGAAAATATATGGTTTACTTACCTGCGTGCTGTCCCTTGATGTCGTATTGCAACCGGTATTATGGGATAAGCACCAAAACTTATTTACTTGCAAATGGTGTGCCGGCTATGCATTGGATTATATATATATATATATATATATATATATAGTTAGGTCCGGAAATAATTGGACACTGACACAATTTTCATAATTTTGGCTCTGTACGCCACCACAATGGATTTGTAATGAAACAACCAAGATGCAATGGAAGTGCAGACTTTCAGCTTTAATTCAAGGGGTTGAACAAAAATATTGTATGAAACATTTAGGAATTGCAACCATTTTCATACATAGTCCCCTTATTTCAGGGGCTCAAATGTAATTGGACAAATTAACACAATCATAAATACATTTTTAATTTTTAATACTTTGTCGAGAATTCTTTGCAGGCATTGACTGCTTGAAGTCTGGAACGCATGGACATCACAAAACATTGAGTTTCCTCCTTTGTGATGCTTTGCCAGACCTTTACTGCAGCTGTCTTCAGTTGTTGTTTGTTCGTGGGTCTTTCTGCCTTAAGTTTTGTCTTCAGCACGTGAAATGCATGTTCGATCGGGTTGAGATCAGGTGATTGACTCGGCCATTGAAGAATATTCCACTTCTTTGCCTTAAAAAACTCCTGGGTTGCTTTCGCAGTATGTTTTGGGTCATTGTCTATCTGTAAAGTGAAGCGCCGTCCAATCAACTTCGCGGAATTTGGCTGAATCTGAGCAGACAATATATCCCTATACACTTCAGTATTCATCCGGCTTCTTTTGTCTTCTGTCACATCATCAATAAACACTAGTGACCCAGTGCCAGAAGCCATGCTTGCCCATGCCATCACACTGCCTCCACTGTGTTTTACAGATGATGTGGTAAGCTTCGGATCATGAGCCGGTCCAAGCCTTCTCCATACTTTTTTCTTCCCATCATTCTGGTACAGGTTGATCTTAGTTTCATCTGTCCAAAGAATGCTGTTCCAAAACTGGGCTGGCTTTTTTAGATATTGTTTGGCAAAGTCTAATCTGGCCTTTCTATTCTTGAGGTTTATGAATGGTTTGCACCTTGTGGTGAACCCTCTGTATTTGCTCTCGTGAAGTCTTCTCTTTATGTTAAACTTGGATAATGATAAGCCTACCTCCTGGAGAGTGTTCTTCATTTGGCTGGAAGTTGCAAAGGGGTTTTTCTTTAAAATGGAAAGGATACTACAATCATCCACAACTGTTGTCTTCCGTGGACGTCCAGGCCTTTTTGTGTTGCAGAGCCCACAGTGCGTTCTTTTTTTCAACGAATGTACCAAACTGTTGATTTGACCACTCCTAATGTTCCTGCTATCTCTCTGATGGATTTTCTTTTTTTTGCAGCCTAAGGATGCCCTGTTTCACTTGCATTGAGAGCTCCTTTGACCGCAAGTTGTGGGTTCACAACAACAGCTCCAAATGCGAATGCCACACCTGGAATCAACTCCAGACCTTTTCCCTGCTTAATTGATGCTGAAATAACGAAGGAATAGCCCATACCTGTCCATGAAACAACTTTTGAGTCAATTGTCCAATTACTTTTGGTCCCTTGAAAAAGAGGAGGCTACATATAAAGAGATGTGATTCCTAAACCCTTCCACCAATTTGGATGTGAATACCCTCAAATTAAAGATGATAGAATGCACTTTAAGCCCATATTCATTATTTAACTGTAACTTGAATTTATTTTGGTACACAGCCGAAATAACAAAACTTGTATCAGTGTCCAATTATTTTCGGACTTAACTATATATATATATCTATATATATATAGATATAGATATAGATATAGATATAGACATATAGGCATGATGAGACCACTGTACAAATGAATGGGTGAAGGGTGGATATCGGGGCAGGGTGGCTTAACCCCTTAATTACTTTTGGGGTTAAGTGATAGCACAATGTATTTGCTATATTTTTTTGGCAGCGAAGGACGGAGGGGATTCATATTGCTGAGGTTAGTAGAACTGTATTTATTTTATTATGCTATTTAATGTGTTTAATAATGGACAAATAATCTATTATCCATATCTGGATAATAGTTATTTTGACCATTACTGTATCTTTGTTTGGTGGTGGTGGTGGGGGGGGGGGGGTATTTATTTCTTTAAATGTATAGGAAAGGTTTATTTTTTTTGACATACAGGGTTGGTTCCTTAGGTCCGTGGGGACCTCTGGAGACCATCTGAGGACTCCCCGGACGCCCACGGGTACAAGGCTACGGACCCACTTGGGACACCTGAGGGGAAGAACCAGGGGCCCCACAGCTTTGGGGGCCCTGCGGACCCATAGGGACCACCTGAGGGCCCCCAGACTCCCATGGTAACCACCCTAGGACACTCAGGCACCTGTGGGGCTGACCATGGGACCCCCATTAGATTGGCTCTTTTTATTCTTGTGTATGTTTCTCAGCACCCGAGGGCATGGATGGGGATGAAGATGAGGATGGTCTTCATTGTGGGTGCCGGACAAGGGTGAGTGCAAAATGTATTTATTTTATTTATTGTGATTAATGTATTTTTAATGGGCAAATGCATTATTATACATATGTGGATAATAGTAATTTTTCCCA
Source organism: Ascaphus truei (assembly GCF_040206685.1). Classification (NCBI taxonomy): domain Eukaryota; kingdom Metazoa; phylum Chordata; class Amphibia; order Anura; family Ascaphidae; genus Ascaphus; species Ascaphus truei. The sequence continues at coordinate 167,107,667 of NC_134484.1, read as the reverse complement.
TTACTGTGTTGTATTTGTTAGGGGGGGGTGTATTTTTTAAAAGTTTTGTTTATTTTTTGGGGGCACACCATTGGTACCGTAGGCCCACGGACGGCCGTGGGGACCCCCGGATGACTGCAGGGACCCGCGGGGACCCACGCGGGGACCCCCGAAGTCCCGCGGACATCCGCAGGCCTGTTGTGTGGATGGTGTGCCTGCAAAAAGGTAAACAAAGAAATTTTGCGCCGAAGGCTAAAAAAATGCCTTTTAAGAGCGATAAAGCGCAGTTATCACTGCTTAGTAAATCGCACTGCAGCCTTTGGACTTAAAGGTACTTTGCGCTCTTAAAGCTACTTATCAGAGTGTAACGGGTCCTCCCCCACCCAGTCTCACTTTGGGCCTCCTCAGGGTACTCTCACTCTGGTTACAGGGATTTTGGTGGTGCATACCTGCTGGTAACAGGAGGGCCTGTGTCTCCCGCAATGTCATGGGGGATAACAGGACAGACTTCTGGGGCTGTGCTCAAATTCTTCTTAATGGTGCAGCGCCTCCATCTTGTGCAGCCCCAAGTTGTGTGGGGTGGAGTATCTGCAAAATAGTTATCTCCCTCTCCTCCCAATATACTCCATTCTCAGGCAGGAGGTAAAACAAAAAGAGGTAATTTATTGTCCAGATCAATAGCAGTATATGTAAAGCACACAGTACTCCTCAAAAAGGGTGTTCACCACGAGGATGATTTCTAGACACACTTCTTGTCCAATATAAGAGCTTTCCCTTTTCTTTCCCTTACTCCTTTGTGGAGCAAGAGAACATCTCCCCTCTCCCCTAAGGGAGAGCCTTCAGCGTACCAGAGCCCTGGCAGCTTAATTAGAACCCACCATCCTCTTTCTGAACTAAAGAGGAACCATCTCTCTCAAAGCTAGAGAGGAACAACCAAAAACAGGAAAAGGTAATCCCTTTAGTACAGATCCAGTCGTCCCACCCCTGTGCCCTTGACTGACACAAAGCATGAGCACTACCGTCTCTGACCAACTGAATCACAGTGGTTGGGGCAAACCCATTTTGACTCCTGGCAAAACTTCCCTTACCAGGGATTATTGCACAGGAGGAGGACAGAATAATAGCCCAAACCTACCAGGGCTATAGGAGTTTAGTGAATTGGCCCCTATGTCTCTAATTAAGTGTTTCAAGGAGAATGTGGAATCCTTAAATAAATAGAAATATCATAATTTGGAAGAAGAGAGGATGCTATATTCCGATTCTGCTGCATTTTGGCCGTATCCTTTCAGCCGCTGGAATTCCAAGGATTCATCTCAAAATGGTAGATTGATTTTTTTTCCCCTATCACTGAAAATCCAATCCGAACAATTCGCAATCCGAGTTTGGAAAAATATATATGTTTTAAATCTTCTTTTCTATCTCTCTCTCTATCTCTTTTCCACCCTTTCTCTCAGTCCCTTCTCTCCCACAAACCCTCTCCCTTCCCTATCATACACCTTTCGCCTTCCCTCATCAGAAAGAATGTGAAACAAAAATGAAGTGGGAGTGGCAATATACATACGTCTGGCTTTCTCACATCCGATTGGTGGATATACATGTGATGCCTTCCCTTTTTGGGGTTTTGGGCTATGTGACATCACCTTGAAGGGAAAGAAGCACAACCAATCAGGTACCAGTTTCCCCCTTCTTTTATGGAGATGTTGCATCACCCAAAAAGGGAAGGTATCACATGGTACATTCACCAATTGGATTGTAATTTCCTCCTAAGGTTTTTTTTTTAAATATATTCAATGAAAGCATTTAATTAGTTCTCATAATTTTACAACTTAGTTATCTAAATCTCCTATTTTAAAATGTAATGTTGCAATACCAAAAAATATATAGTCAGTATTGTGTAATATCTTAGTTTCTAACTACTCAGATCAGAGCACAGCATTTCTTAAACAATATGAAAGGGATATTATCCAAGTAATAACATGTAAGGAATGGGAGTACTGCACATTTGGTTTAAGAGAGCCATCTCCTATATCTGGACTACCGTTTAGTAGTTTACGAAAGTTAATTTAGATTATTTCTAACTCAATCCATCTGCTTGCTGTTTTTTAAGAGAGGTTGCTGCCAAATAAGTATATATTACTGTTTATATATAGTGAGCTAGCCAATTCATTGTCCTATTATGTAAATAAAGTCTGTTTCAATGAATCTCTGGTTTCCAGGTCCCGTGGGACTGAAGGTAGATTCTTTATACAGTAACAATTATATCTAAAAATGCCATTTATGTAATTAGGGATATACCTTGTAACTAGGACATGGAAGTTTCCAAATTCTCCCTCTTTTGAATTGGTCGAAAGTTACTGTAGATCTTGTCCATAATGTATATAGAATTATGAATCTTTATGTTAAACAAAACTTTGCAAACACTTGCTACCTTTAGGAAATCTTTTAGTTCTTTCTACTTAACCCTTTTTCTAACATTTCAAAAATGTAACACTGTCATTCTAGCATATCATGGATGAATATTTATGTAATGACTTAACAGTTGTGTTTCCTCACTCACCTTTTTTGTTGCTCTATGTACTCTATATGTATATGATTTTTAAATATAATTTATATAAATAAACAATGCCTAAAACAATATACATAGTTAATTATATCCAGGGCACACAAAACTGCAAGCACAAGTTGCTTTCAAATATCATTTAAATACTGCAGATTTAAATGTGAGTTATTGTATTAATTCTTGAGCGCAATTGGGTTAAGTTGCAATTTACATATGTTGCTTCAGTGATGTCTAAATTTTGTTTTGTGAATTGCTGAAAAGCAAAATAACTAAATATTGTTTTCTACATATTTCTGTATTATTGTTGAATAGAAATACTGTACAAGTTGGCTAGCTAGAGAAAACTGGTAAAAGTTTTTCAAATATATTTCTTCACTTGGGTGGCATACGTACAAATCATCTCATATGATTCTATAACTTTATTTCAATTGATCAGTTTCTCAGGCTACGTTTTTCCATTTTTAAATAAAGGCAGCAAATTAGGACAAGGACAAAATGTTTTTTTTTCTGAAATGTACATTTCAAATGTATTATAAGCCCCATGGCTGACTAACCTTTGAATATGCTTGAGGCCTGCTGTGCAACATTTACTGTATTCTATCAAACTATAGTTCTTTGTAGCTCAGTGAATAAAATACTGCAGTTCCCCTCATTGACTGACTGAAATAAAATAATCTATGATGCATGAACAAGTCTAAATGAAATAATAATATCCTTAGCAGTGAAAACGGATTGGTAATACAGTAATTGAGCAGATTTATTGCCATCTCCTAGAGCTAGCCTTCTGAAACAGCCAGCTATTTTATTTAATCTCATATCAAAGGAATTACTGGCTGGTAATCCATTGTTAAACATCATTTAGAATGATGGATGAAAATGTCAGCTTTTCCAACATAATCAATTCATATCTCATTAGCACATATTATTTATGATTCTCATAATAGGACCTGCAAGGGTCTCCAGGGGAAAATGGAGACCTCAGCTGTTGTTGAAATGAGATGAGATATACTGTAGCTTATGAGTTAATAACTGCTTATAAAAATACTTCCTTGCAGTATTGATTGCACTTACAATTTTACAAATGAATTGATTACCTCAGCCTCCCTTCTTGCTGTTTACAGAAAATCGCCATCAAATGCATGTGCAGGCTAATAATAATTATGTCTGCAAGGGAAGAGCAACTTGGAAAAACTGTTTACAAACAAAAGCATCACTAAAAGTATAAGACATTAAATATAGGATGCAACGAAATATGATGCACCATAATGCTCTGTTGCTGTTTATGACAGACTTTCATCATTATCAGTCCCCTTATTTCTATCAAGACAAATCATCATATTCTTTCATCTATATCACATACTGTAGCTGCATTTTAAATACAATTGAACAAAAAGCTGTCAAATGACCAATGAAAGACAACCTTGTTTCATAGACTTAATGCAGTTGATGGTGCATCAGCAACCATGGTCACAATGTCAAATGCTGCCTCAATTAAACTGCATTTGAGAATCATTTTATGCTTCAGCTCATAAATATCAATAAAAGAAAATTAGTAATAAATGACTGTCTAGAGTACAAAAGACCAGCTCATATTTCAGATGAAAATGAAGACAAAATGTAGCTTTTATTTGCCTGTGGAATTCCCATTAACTGCATCACTGACAGGAGGGAACTGGATCAATAGTTGGCTGGCCGCAGAAAACAGTTTCTGGCTGTTCTGCAGCCAATGCAAAAGGAAAACTGTCATATTGTGATCTTTATCAGGTAATCTTCATTACAACAGACCAATGATATATGTATATACTGGTCAGCTAGGGGCGCATTTAATTCTTGATTCTATTTGTGGTCTGAGTGCAGATTGCTCACAAATTATTTGTTTACTGGAATGAGGAACCTTCGCTGTTCATTCTTTAAAATTAATTTCATTTGTAACTTATTGCAAAGAAGTTCCCTGTGCTATTTATTTTCTCTATCCAAAGACTTTTACCAAAATCTATGTCTCCCACTATCTTCTTACAGTAACTACTTTATTTAATTTTATGTACTGTAATTCATTTTTTTAAAACAATATAAAGATATATTTTCTAGCTGAATTTTAGCGTGTGTATTTATTTCTCCTTTTACCACATTTGTCATAGAATACTGAAAAACATTTGACTACCAGGTGGAAATCAGTTTTCCAGTTCTTCACTATGAAAAAATAACACAGGTAAAAGACAGTGTGTTAGAGCTATTTTATCACTGCCAATGTTAACATGGTAGTCCTGATTATATATTAAATATACTTAAATAAATGCTACGTGGCTATGTATTGACCAAACTATATTAATCTAACAAAATATATATACTGTGTATACATATAGTGAAGTTATGGTGGGTGAAAAAAGTGACAAAAACTCTCCACAGTAAAGCATATAGAAAATGGAAATATTACTGTGTGCTCATTTGCATGTCTTAGACAGGTCTGTAACCCTGCTTTTCACCATTATCACCCACCTAACAGTGCTTCCACTGCAGCAAGGGATTCTGGGAAATGACATGCAAATGAGCATAGAGTGCCACCTCTTGCTTCAAAACCATATCACATGGTCCCCTATAAGCTTATGCTTGCGGCATTGCACAGCTTTTTAGCACAGCCTGGGTTAAGATACATAGCCAGTAAACCTACCCACAGGCAGCTATTTCAACCTTATTGGGTCTCATCAGAGTGAGGTTGGTTATACTGGCTTTGCAAAATGAAGCTAGAGATAGGTTTCACTACATTTAGTTAAGTTATGGTGTGTAAAAATCTTAACCCAGGCTGTGCTCAAAAACTGTGCAATGCACCAAGCATAAGCTTATAGGGGACCATGTGATATGGTTTTGAAGAAAGAGGTGGCACTGTGTGCTCATTTGCATGTCATTTCCCAGAATCCCTTGCTGCAGTGCTGTATACTGGGTGATAATGGTGAAAGGCAGGGTTGCAGACCTGTCTAAGACATGCAAATGAGCACACAGTAATATTTTCATTTGCTATATATACTGATACAGCCACCAGTATTAGAACACTTACCTGGAAAATTCTGGGAGATTCTGGGGCAGTCTCACAGTAAATGCCTCAACATTGCTGCAACATTGTCTGAACATTGCCTCAACATTTCTGTGAGATTCATAATGGCCCTTTGGATTAACACAGCGGGGAGTCCATGCAGTACCATTCAAACTGAATGGGACTGCCGGGACCCCTGATGTGTTAATCCGATGGGCCATTAAGAATATCACAGAAATGTTGAGGCAATGTTCAGACAATGTTGCAGCAATGTTGCGGCATTTACTGTGAGACTGCCCCAGAATTCTCCCAGGCAAGAGTTCTAATACTCGTGGCTGCATCTGTATATATACACACACAGAGAACAGCATCAAAAATCACTATTCAATCATCAACAACAACGAATTAAATCCAGAAATAAGGCAAGTGGCGGTGCTATGTGAAAAATATACGAAAACACAAAAGAGAAAGAAAACCCATATGAAGCACTCTGATGAAATGCAAAAAGTAACACATTTATTTAACCAATATAGACAGAGAATACTAAAACAGACAGATTAAGATCAGATGGGGATCTGAAAAAAAAACCTCCTACTATGCTGCAATTAGCACTAACCAGAGCTATTTAATACTAAGGGAACAAATATAACTTTCTCAGAGAAATGACTTGCAAAACTACATAGTAGATAGAAATGTCCAGATACTGTAATTACCAAAACTGACATTGGGATCAAAATTGTTCCCATTGAAAGTATAGACCGGCCGGTCAAATAAAGGCACAAAAATGCATGGAAATTGACAGAGTACTAGATGGAACAGAATTGAAACCCAGAAGAATGAATAAACAGGGTCAGATATCATGCATAATGAGTATTGATAGTACTATAGGAAACACTTGTTAGGTATCCATATCCTATCGACCGTGGGAACATTGAGTTCAGAATCATTGCAAAGAGAAACATATGTATCAATACAAGGTAAAAGTACTGAAAGATAATTGCAACAATAGTTGCCACTTGTAGTGAGAAAGAGTCCCGAACCGTATATTGCAGGCTTGAGAAAAATAAAATCAATACTTCACCAAATAATCCCTCATAGTATCAGCAAAGCGGGTGATGTGCTAGTCATCATACTCAGAGTGCTAGTATGCACTTAGATTCTTTTGAGAGCACTTGTACTTGCACTTTCTGCAAAATTGGGCATCCATGGAGTCACGCAGCAGTCAGCTGTATAAAGGACTCTCGGGCATCAACAGGGTTCCGTGTGATGTTATCATCGGAGATACAGATCCTTGTGCAGCGCTTAGCAGGGAGAGGTAAAGAGATGAAGTGGAGGTACGTGTCCCTGCAAGAACAAACACCTAGACGGCCGTTTCGCCTATGCAGGCTTCTTCCAGGAGTGATTCTCTGTAGCGGCGGTAGATTTTTAAATAGTCAGCCAGGTGTGACGTCAATGATCATCTGAAGAACTGAAGCCAATCACAGCGCAGCAAAGAGTAAACACAACTGATCGCTCTCACACAAAGCTGTGCATGCCTGCAACTGGATAGGAACACAGAGTTATTTAAAAACAAATATATACAATGTATATTTAGCAAACTAGTTTCAGGCTACTGACATATATGAGAACACAATACTTAGCCCAGGACTTTAGGGGAACAGATGTACTGAGAATCCTTATTTACATGGACTCTAATTAATCAAAGGCATATGCCCCTCTTAGAAGAAAAGAATACATGTCTACAAAAATATAAATGGAAAATGGGGGAGCCGTGCACACCAAAAAAAGATGCAGAGGAATTAATGCAAATTAGTAATTTAATGACTAAAAACAGTCACAAAAATCCAACGTTTCGGTGCTGACCACCTTCATCAGGGTTAAAGTGACAAGTGTTATACAACCCTTAAATAGTGTCCCACAAACTACACACCCACAGAAACAACCACCCACCTCCCACCAGCTACTCCACTCGCCCATCACTGTGCTTCCGAATATCCTCCATTGTTGACGGGAGTGGACTCCCGACGATGTCATGATGTCTCAAATGCTGTCTTGAAAAAGTAGGATGTGTTGATATGTCTCAGAGAGTGTCCAGGGGGTTGAGCAACAACCTTGAAGAAAACCACCGATCACAGAGTCAGGATTCCTCCTCTGCTGACGTCAGTGTTAATGTAGCAACAAGTTACAGTCATCGGCAGGCACTGGACTGGTAGAAGAGATGGGGGCATCACCCAGTACACAGATGAGACCCCATAAGGAGACAATAGTCCTATAAGTACAAAAAGGAAAAGATAATAACAGAAACATTTCTATACAACAGCTCCTCACTAAGTCAACACCCAAAAGGGAGTGGGTGGAGCCATCATGCAGTGTAAAAGAACCATATTAAAATATGCACAATAAAACATGTTCTGTAGCATGGTATGAAAAAATGATATGTGCTGCATAGCTGCAAAAAAAATGTGTAAAATACACTATGAGCAAAAGTAATGCTCGTAAATAAAGAACGAGTCACATACAATAACCATATGCAATACAGACAGAGGTCCCCAACTCCAGTCCTCAAGGACTGCTAACAGTGCAGGATGTAAGGATAGCTTCTCATTAGCACAGGTGGCCCAATCATTTTGACTGAACCACCTGTGCTCTAACAGGGGTATCGGTAAAACCTGCACTGTTAGTGGTCCTTGAGGACTGGAGTTGGGGACCTCTGCAGTACAGGACATCTACTAAATAGTATCCAAACAAACAAATAAGAAAATGGGACAAAAACGAAAAACAAACATACATACAGAAAATAAACAACAAGGAATACAGGGGAGAATGGAGGGAGGGGGGATAGGGAAGGGAGGGGGAGGAAAAGAAAAGAGGGGGAGGGAGAAAGGGGGATGGTGGGACCAAAAAAAAAAGTGAAAATTTATAAAAAGCACGTTAATTCAAAATCAGAATTAAGCCCAGTAGGTTTGAGGCTTTTCAATGTGAAGATCCAAAAAGCCTCCCTTTGTTGGAGTAATTTATCAATATTACTTCTTCTACAGTACCCATAGGTGATAGATGTTTAATCCCCATGAATCTCATGGCAGAGACATTATGTCGGTGCTCTTTACAATGCTTCAGCAGGGTGGTGTTATCTTCTCCTCTCTTGATATTGAAGGGTGTATCCCTGGAGGGGACGTGCAGGCAGTGCACTGCTGTGAGGTGCATATGGAAAAAAGATGCGATGGTGGCTGGATCAGGTGCAATAAAAATAAGCTTCTTTATTGAAGAACAAGACAAACAGGGTTCACAAGACGCTGTAGAGGTACTCTAACATGTTTCGGGCTCCCAGCCCTTTGTCAAAGAGTGACAGGGTGGTGTTATCTTCTCCTCTCTTGATATTGCTTCTGTGTTCCATAAATCTTGTTTAAAGGGGCCGCGTGGTTTTCCCCACATAGAGGAACCCACAGGGGCATTTCAGATAATAAATCACGTGCGATGTTTCACACGTAATTCTTTGATTTATCCTAAAAAAAATTACCATTTGTAGGATGATAGAAAATGTCCCCTACAATGATGGAATTGCATACCGAGCACCCTTTGCACTTATAACATCCAGGTTTTTTGTGACTCAAAAAATGCTCCATGGCAAATGTTTGTTGATCGTCCGTTTTAACCAGCGTGTCACCAACATTTCTGACTCTTTTATAGGCTAGAATGGGGTTATTTTTACATAGTGCACCTATAACAGGATCCGCTCGGCGGATTGGCCAATGTTTCAGTATGGAAGATTTGATCCCTTTAGATAGTAGGTTAAACTCAAAAGGAAAGATGAAACGTTGTTTAGTGTTACAGTCTTCCCTTTTCCCAGTGTATGATTCAGCTCGTGAGACACATTCTGTAAGAAGAGTATCATCATAATCCCATCTGCTAAACCGTTCTTTCATTACTTGTATAACCTGTTTTTATTAATCTGGATCTTTAACTATACACTTAGCTCTTAGAAATTGGGAAAATGGAAGATTCTTTGTGAGATTGTGGGGGGGGGGAGGTGGTGATGGCTTTGAGCATGAAGTACTGTATTTTTATCAGTGGGTTAGTGAAATATATTTGTAACCCACCCATTTACATTCTATACCAAAAAGTAATGTTTGTGCTACTCCATGATGATGTAAAGTGAATGGGGGTAGGTGTGGTATTAAGATGGTCTACAAACTCAGATAGCATTGCCATACCCCCTTTCCAAATAAGAAACACATCATCAATGTAGCGCCACCATACACGAACAAACCCATAGTACGCACTGTTATAAACATACTCTGTTTCAAATTCCTCCATAAAAAGGTTCACATATGATGGCACTACATTGCTGCCCATGGTAGTTTCTTGCAGCTGAAGATAGAAATAATGCTCGAATTTAAAATAATTCTTATGCAAAATAAAATCCAATAATACCATAAGGAAATCAGTAGGTGGTAATCCTACATGCGTACCCTCCAGTTTATAATGTATAACTTCAATCCCTTTATCGTATGGAATACAGGTGTATAGAGAGGTGACATCAAGAGACACCAATATATTGTCTTCCTCCAACTTAATTTTATAAAGATTATTTTAAAAATCATTAGTATCTTTAACAAAAAATATCATCCTTTGTACGTTCCCTTGGAGAAATTAGTCAAGGTACACTGCCAGGAGTTGACAGATAGAGTCCTGAGCAGAAATAATTGGTCGACCAGGTGGATCAATAAGGGATTTATGAATTTTAGGTCGTACGTATAGTGCAGGCTTTTTTTGGATGTAATACTTGTCAGAAAGTTAAATACCTCAAGATCAGTCCACCTATTATTTAAGGCCATATCAAGAATTGTATCTGCTTCCCCCTTGTATTTGTAGGTAGGGTCATATGTGAGCCTCTTGTAGCATGTCTCAATGTCAAGTTGTCTTAAAACCTCAATAAGAATTATAGTTGAGGACCACATTCCCTCCTCCCTTATCAGCCTTCTTAATAATGATGCTTTTATCAGATTTCAATGATTTTAAAGATTTTACCTCTAAGGTGGAGAGATTTTTTTTATAAACTCTCTCCTTAATGGCTTTATGTTTGGTCCTGCCTCACTAAATTCATAAAGGTAGTAACTAAGGAAAATCACATTGGAGGAGCAAACCTTGATGGATGTTTACATTTTTGTCCTGGTGTAGAAATTGTGGTATCTGGAATGGCCATATCTGTAGTAGAGTGCTCAGTATTCATTTGGTCTGGTATTCTGTGGATGAAATATTTCAAATTAAGTAATCTTTCCATTTTGAATAAGTCTACCTCAAATTTAAAGGGATCAAAGAGGTTAGTAGGCACAAAAGAGATCCCCTAACTTAATAAGGAAATGTCTGTCGCAGTAAGATCTCTGTCAGAGAGATTAAATACAACAACAGTTATTGCTTCACTCGAGTTTGCCATGTCAAGGCAGGTGACTCCCTTCATTTAACATGATGGAATGTTTGCTGCGGGTAGACCCCGTTTTGCCTTTGTCTAAAAAATGGGGAGTATCGGGTTGTTCGTCACGACAGTGTGTTGATATTTCCGAAGCTGTTGAATCTGTGACGCTGTTAGTCAGATCTTCGCTTCTAGGTGCTTGACCTTGTCTTGTAGTAAAATTTCTGTTCTGATTTTTGAAGGGTTTTCGTTGACACACGATTGAACCGTCTTGTTCCCCATGTTTCCCCTTTTATCCAAGGGTACACATTGTTGTCTTTGTAATCTTGGATTACTTTTCGAAGCTTATCTTTCTTAAACTGAAGAATATCTTCTTTGAATTTAATGAGCCCAGTATTGAGCATCAGAACCAGATTTTACAGTGCTCACCAGGTTTGGTACGTTCTATTTCACCTTCCAATTTAAGAATGTCCTTCCAGACGTTGGAAATCTGATCATCCACTTCGTCAATAACCAGTACCATTAGATCAAGAGATGATTTATTGAGGATCTGGCAACACCGTATATAACAGTCACTATTACTCCTCCCAATTGTTGGCTGATTTTTAATCCGGGAACCTCTAGGGATTTTCCCATCCTTATAGTATTCAGTGAGTGTTAGACCATGGAGGTGTAACTCAACATCACTTTTCTTGAGATGTTTAAGATCCTTTAGAAAATCGGATGATTTATCATCATCAAATGCCTCCTGGTATGAGGACTTAAAGAGAATCTGCTGTATTTCAATTTTAGAATAGGTAAAGGAAACATTATTGGCCTTACATTCTTCCAAAATTGTTCTAAATTGCTCCATAGATACTGAGAGCGAAAAGACACAGACCGAAGATGACACTAACTGAAAAAAGTGCAGCAATGAGAGCTTTGTTTATCCCGTACCAGGGGGGCGAGGTTTGCTACATCTGTTACGCATTCCTAAGTAGCTTATTTATTGATACCCATTTGCTGTGGGACTCTGTGAAACTCTATGCCAACCCTGGAACTCCTGTATTGGAGTCGCAGCGACTGCTGAGCATGACCAGGAAGTAATACCGGAGGAGGCTCTACACGTGGACCCACAGAGGCAAGGATCCAAGCAGCCACAGAGGAAAGAGACATCAAAGGGCCCCCACAACCAGGCTTAAAGTTTTGAAAGGCTTACAAAGAATGAAGGAATTCGTGAGTTTTATTCCAAGTGTTTGTTTTTAAATGTAGGTTCATTAAATGTTGGTAAATTGCAGTTCTGTGCTTTTTTAATTTTTCTTTTCCACATAATATTGCTGAGAATTGTCCATCCGGTAGAGGTGCAATTTTTTCATCTTCAACTCCATTGATGTGAATGTTCTCTATTAACTATCATTCACGGTGTAATCTAGGAGTACAATGTGTAATAAGATACATCTTAATTGATTGGGTTAGGTGATAGTACTCCCATCAGTACTGTATGAGACCAAACAAATCCCCAAAAATCCCTATGGTGTACAAAGAAACAAGAAAAAAATAGTGCAATATATCTACATGAATGTGATCAACTGAAGATTAAATGTGCATTTTGAGTATTACACAGTATATACAATATACCAAGACACCTGTTTGTTAGAGCATTCACATTTAATTTTCAGTGGTGTACATGTAGATATAAGTCCATTTTTTTCTTCTTTCTTTTTGAGCCATAGGAATTTGGGGAATTTTCTCCTCTGACACTGGAATCCGATCATCAGAGGCAGGAATGGACACATGGAGCCTTCAATCTACAGTCAACCCCTGCAGACCCTACAACAATCAGAAAGGTAGGGACACTCCTCCCTCATGTCACTTCAACTATGTCACTCCTCCCTCCCCCATGTAACTGCTCCCATGTCACTAACTCCCACCCATGTCACTCTCTCCCCCGTGTGCCTTCTGCTCCACAATATCACTCTTTCCTGATGTGCCTCTCTGTTCACAATGTCTCTCTCTCCCCCATGTCACTCTCCCCAAGTCCATAAAATGCGGGGAGAGCATAAGGACATCTGTACCAGTGGCAGAGGGGTCCTGTCCTGATTGTCTGGACCCAGAAGTTAGGTCCCACCAGTAGTTGAGACCAATTTCCATTTTATGCTGCATGGGTGGGCACCCATATGGTACCACGCAGAACCTGGACTGGCCCACACCCCTGCCTCAAATAGAGGGCCATGGGAGGTGGGAGATTGGGAGAAGGCAGAGTGAGAAAGGGGGGAAATAAAAAGAGAGAGAAAACAGAATAAGATATAATGGGAAGATTTAAAAAGAGAAATAGGGGGAGAGTGTGAGAGAGAGTGGTGGGGGAGTGTGAGAGAGTGGTGGGGGAAAGACTGTAAGAGAGAGAGAGTTAGGGGGTTGAGAAAGAAAGTTTGGGTGGCAGTTTGAGGGATAGGGTGAGATAGGAGGGTGGGAGGAGAGTGTGAGTGTGAGAGTGATTGGTGGGGAAAGAGTGTGTGAGAGAAAGTTTGGGTGGAGACTATGAGAGAAAGGTGTGGGAGGAATATTATAGAGAGGATTGGGGAGAGTGTGAGATAGAGGGGTAGGAGGGAGTGTGAAAGAGAGGTGGAAGAAGGAGAGAGATGGATGAGGGGGAAAGAGAGAGAGATGGGGTAGAGGGGGAAGAGTGAAAAGGGGAGAGTGAAAGAAATATAGAGAGAGAGGAGTAGGAGGAGAGTTTTGGAGAGAGTGGCAGGGGAAAGAGTTTATGAAAGAGAGGTGGAGGACTGAGTGAGAAAGTTTTTGGGGAAAGTGTGGGAGAGGGGGTAGTGGAGAGTGTCATAGAGAGGGGTGGGATGGAAGTGTATGTATACTGCACTAGTTTATACTATTTGCATCTTTACAAAGGTCCATGACAAGACAGAAATGTCAATGTCAATGTCAATCTATCAAGTCCACTGGAGTGCCATTTTTTGACAAGCTTCACGGTATGTGGCTTTGGCAGTTTGGCATTAGCACAGCTCTTGGCTTATTGTGTTTATTCACATATGTATGCCTGACTCTTAAACCAGTTACTGGTCCATCTCTCAGTAACACATGGGTGGGAGCGGGGACCCCAAAAACACATACTCCTTTTTGTGAAAATGTTGATCACAATATTTAGTAATAACCTGAGAAAACTAAGTCTGCACTACTTTGAATGTTATATCTTTGTGAATCAATGCATTGTCCACTCCACTGTCACCAGTCCAGTAGCATTAAGTGAACATCTGGCTGATTGTTGAATAATTCAGAAACAATAACAATAAATCATTACACAACCGGTCAGAGAGGCTGACTGTATGAGATAAACTGAACTTAGATGAATGAAATGAAGTGGAATGAAATGTGTGAAAAAATGGTATTCTCTATTGCAAATCTCATTTTCTTAACCGCTTCTATAAGAAATTACAAACAGCTCAATTTGGATGATGACAATTTCCTAATAATGGAGGGGCATATGCACTAAAGGTTCATGAAAAAAATAGCCAGGAAATTTAAATCGTCATTTTGTGAGCGTTGCTATCACGGTATTCAGAAAGCCTTGATTACCTTTGATAGAAAAATTCACAAAACGGGAGAGTAGCCGGCGACGTGAAGATCGACCCTCTGAAAAGGCCTTACCCGGCGAGTTCTTTCTGCTGCAGAGATAGCTGCTCAGAGCCACCTCTCCCTGCACAAATCTCGCACAAAATTAATGTTTTTTTAATTTCATTTTTATTACTAGTGTAGATGAGAAAGGGGTCTCAGAAGCAGAACCGCATAGATTTCAGGTCGGGGGACCCCTGCATCCCGAGATACAGAGGTATGAGGTGCCGGTATCTCCAATGCATTAAAATGTCCCAGTCACATGACGTGGGACATTTACATATTGGAGAGACTGGCACCCTATAACAGGGCCTGTATCTCGGGAAGCAGGGTGTCCCCAGTCTTGAAATAAATGCGGTTCTGCTCCGGAGACCCCCTGCTCATCTATACTAGTAAGACATTTTAAATTAAAATATGTAATAAAAACAAATACACAACCCACCATCTGTGCCCCCACATAAAACCATTATTTTTCTTTTTTTAAACAGGATTAATACCACAGGCCAGCAGGGGTCCCCACAGGTGTCCATGGGTCCCACAGGGCACCACAGGGGTTCCCACGGGTGTCTGGGAGCCCTTGGGATGTCCCCGCTAGGCTCCGTTGGCCTAAGGTGGTCCCCACAGGTGTCCATGGGTCCCAATGGGCTCCATGGGTGGTCCCCGCAGGTGTCTTCATGTCCCCGGGTTGTCCCTACAGGTGTCTGGGGGCCCACGAGTGGTTCCCACGGGTGTGTGGGGCTCCTGGGTGGTCCCTGTGGGCCTCTGTGGGTCCTCATGTGGTCTCCATGGGTCCCCGATGGCCAGCGGTACCATTCCTGTATTTAAAAAAACAAAAACATGGCCTACATTTAAAAAAAATACACCTCACCCCCCCACCAAACACATAGAGTACAGTATTGTGCAAAATAACTATTATCTAGATATGGATAATAGATTATTTGCCCATTATTAAACACAACATTAGCCAGCCAGCATAACTAAAGTAAATAAAAACTGTTCTACTTACCCCTTCTAACATGAAGGGCATCTTGGTCAGCTTACTGCAGGGCCATGTCCTTCGTTGCCAGAAAGAATACATAAAAAATACAATCTAATGGCCCCTAGCCCCACAATCAACTTAGGGGTTAATAACAGCTACAGTAAATAAGGGTTAATTCCCCCTCTCCCACTACCCACCCAGGAGGCCTAACCACCCATCCCGGACCCACTATACCCACCCTGTACCCATTGAGTGGCATAGTAGTAGATCATACCCATATAATAAGGGCATGATAAGCTACTATAGCAGTCAATGGTCACCCTAATACAAAAGCATAAATGTCAAACATACACAAGAATAAAACAGATACAACAAGCACCTAAACACCCATAAACAAAAATTAAAAGCACTAGCCAACCAAGAAATTAACTATATAAAATCACTAACCAATCAATTAAAGAAATAAAACCCCATGGCATTCAGTAAAATAATTAAAACCACTATGCAAGTACATAAATAATACCACTAGCCAAAAAATACATTTAATGCCTAAAAGCAGTAACCAACACAACAATTAATTTATACAACCACTAGGCAACACATTAATTAAAACCAGTAGCCACCAAAATACATAATTAATTAAAATCACTAACCAATCTGTAAAAATAAAAAAATAAGTCATCACAATTCAAATCAATTTAATCTAAACAATAAAAAGAAATAGAAAATATAACAGTCAATAGAAGAAATGCATTTACCAAAAAATGTATTGGCTCCCACTATATTCATCTGTACCTTACAGATTAATACATTAGCAGTCAATGGACAATGACATACACAAAAAACCTTTAGAAGTGTTGGCGCTCCGAATACTGGGGAATCAGCAAGCTCTTGTACCGTGACGTCATGAAACACAATCCAACACCATCCACCATTAAGATCCAGGACAGGTAATAAAATTCTTCTTTCTGTAATCTTCCATCATCTTCTTCCATCATCTGTGATTATTTCTTGCTTTTTTTAATCTTATGTCTTTATCTTCATCTGTTTTGTCCAATAACCCCATGTTAAATCCACGATGTTGACCCGACGGCTTCTTGAGCTCAAATGAGATGTCACAGCCTTAAATATGGCCTGCGTCTTCACATTTGGTTGGCAAATGGTTCACACGCCATCTGATTGGCTGTGAAAACCATGTGCCCCCTTTTTTTTCCCAACTTTATATTTTATTCACTTTTTCAAAGGTACAGCAGTTGTAATAAACATTATAACTCTTTCAGTCTGATGCGTTATACTTCCGCACCCTTGTTTATTAACAAGACAATTCACATATAGGGCCTTATTCAGAGAGGGTTGATAAAAAAAATCGCCAGGTAATGTAAAATGGTGTTTTTTTGGGTGTTGCTATCACGGTATTCAGAAAGGCTCGATTACCAGTGATAGCAAAATGCCCAAAACAGGCGAGTTGCTGCCAGTGACAGCATCGAGCCTCTGAAAAGGCCTGAACTGGCGATTCATTTCTGCTGCAGAGAGAGCTGGCTCTCACAGCGGAAATGTCGCCCGAAAATTATTTATTTAAAAATACATTTCTTTCATAGTGTAGACGTGCAGGGGTCTCCGGAGCTGGACCATGTTGGTTTCAGGTCCAGGGACCCCCTGCTTCCCGAGATACAGGCACCTTTATGGGGTGCCGCTATCTCCTATGAAAGGAAATGTCCCGGTCACGTGACATGGGACATTTCAATGCAGAGGGATACCGGCACCCCATAAAGGGGCCTGTGTCTCAGGAAGCAGGGGGTTTCTGGACATAAAACCAATGTGGTTCAGCTCCGGAGACCCCCTGCACCTCTACACTATGAAAGAAATGTATATCAATAAATAGTTTAATAAACATCAATACATGCCCCCCCCTCCTCCGCCCAAACCCATACAGTACAGTAATGGGCAAAATAACTATTATCCAGATATGGATCATAGATTATTTGCCCATTATTAATCACTGCATTAGCATACAAAAATAAAGTAAATAAATACAGTTATACTTACCATTACAGCAGGTCCCTCTGTCCTCCGTAGCAAGAAAGCATATATACATAATAAAGCCATTCTAATGGCCCCTAACCCCTTAATCACCTTAGCAGTTACTAACCACTAAAGTCATTAAGGGGTTAACCCACCCTGACCCGATACCAACCCGGGAGGCCTAAACACCCACCCCTGACTGACTATACCCACCCTATACCCATTGAGTAGTATAGTGGTACATTATACCCATATAATAATAATATGGGCATGATAAGCCTCTATAGCACTAAATGGGCACCCTAATTACAATACATTAATACACAAGACACATAATAATAAAAACCTAACTAAATTCCAAAAAAACACACTTCACTAAATAAAAACAATAGCCAGCTAATCCAATCAATAGAAGCAATTACAACATCAACAATGAATTAATTAAACCATTACCCAATCAAACCAATTAATTCCTAAACCAACTCAAAATGAATAGTAACACTAACCAATCCAAACAATGAATTACTCCAACATTAATGAATGTAACCATTAAAAGACAAATAAATAAATTAAAACAATCTCTGAAGTAACCATAAAACACATTAGCTAACATAATATAACATTATGTACAAGCAAACACCAATCGCAAGCCATTTATTACATTAAGCATGAACAAAGATTCACATCCACATAATAAACCTCAATGAAAATAAGCAACAGCAATAACAAGCGAGAAATGCCCCCCAAATATAATCATAATAATGTATTAATCTGTACCCTAAAGAGGTACAGATTAATATATTATCAGTCAATGTGCCTCCCCCAAAAAATCAAAAAACACATCCAAAGAATAAACCTGTAAAAAGAGACATTTACAAACATTGAATATATTACTTACCATTAGAAGCGGTGGCCCTCCGACTCCCGGGGAAACAGGAAGCTCACGTACCTTGAAGGCAGCATCCGATGCCATCCGCCATGAAGATCCGGATCAGGTACGCCAATCTTCTTTTTTCTTTCTTTAATCACCTTCTTCTATCTTCATCTTTAACCATTTCTTCTCTGATTGGCTAAAATACCTTGTGACACAGCGGCCATTTTGGATTTAGTGACGCCATCTTAAAGGCAAATGAAGCACAGCATTCTGATTGGCTGGCATCATTCCCTTTATGAGACGTCATGTCTAAAAAAAAAAATTTAAGTCGGAACATGGTTTTAACAGCCAACCATTTTGAGGCTAAATGTGACGTCAAAAGCCCTATTTAAGGCCGTGACTCCTCATTTGAGCCCAAGAAGCCGACGAGACAGCATCGGCTGGGATTTGACATGGGGTATTTTGGATTGACAGATGAAGAAAGAAGATATAGAAGAACAAGAAAAGGTGACAGATGAAGATAGAAGAAGGTGATTAAAGAAAGAAAAAGAAGATTTGGGTACCTGATCCGGATCTTCATGGCAGATGGCATCGGATGCTGTTGGAGGCCTTCAAGGTACGTGAGCTTCCTGTTTCCCTGGGAGTCGGAGGGCCACCGCTTCTAATGGTAAGTAATATATTCAATGTTTGTAAATGTCTCTTTTTTACAGGTTTAATCTTTGGATGTGTTTTTTGTTTTTTTGGGGGAGGCACATTGACTGATAAACTTTTATTCTGTACCTCTTTAGGGTACAGATTAATACATTATTATGACAATATTTGAGGGGGCATTTCTCGCTTGTTATTGCTGTTGCTTATTTTCATTGCAGTTTATTATGTGGATGTGATTGTTTGTTCATGCTTAATGTAATAAAAGGTTTGCGATTGGTGTTCGCTTGTACTTAAAGTTGGATTATGTTAGCTAATGTGTTTTATGGTTACTTCAGAGATTGTTTTAATTTATTTCTGTTTCTTTTAATGGTTACATTCATTAATGTTAGAGTAATTCATTGTTTGGATTGGTTAGTGTTACTATTCATTTTGAGTTGGTTTAGGAATTAATTGGTTTGATTGGGTAATGGTTTAATTAATTCATTGTTGATGTTGTAATTGCTTCTATTGATTGGATTAGCTGGCTACTGTTTTTATTTAGTGAAGTGTATTTTTTTGGAGTTTAGTTAGGTTTTATTATTGTGTGTCTTGTGTATGAATGTATTGTCATTATGGTGCCCATTGAGTGCTATAGGGGCTTATCATGTCCATATTATTATTATATGGGTATGATGTACCACTATACTACTCAATGGGTATAGGGTAGGTATAGTCAGGGGTGGGTGCTTAGGCCTCACGGATGGGTGAAGAGGGTATTAGCCCTAAGGATGGGTGTTTAGACCTTGTGGGGGTGTAGTGGTTGGGTTAACCCCTTTATTACCTTAGCGGTATTAACCGCTAAGGTAATGAAGGGGTTAAGTCCCCCCGCAAACCCCCTGCAAGGCCTAAACAGCCACTAAGGGCCAAATTCCCCCTTCACCCACCCTCGCTAGCCACAGTATTGTATTGTATTGTATGTCTTTACTGTAAGCCTGACACGGGTGTTTAACCCCTTCATTGCCTTAGCGGTTAGCCGCTAAGATAATGAAGTTGCTGTACATGCATGTTTCCTGCCTCGGATGCATGCCGGGGGGGTCCGGAGCTGCTATTAATGGCTATCAGCTCCGGAGACCCCCGGCATCAATCCGAGGCAGGAAAGGGGCCTGATTTTTTCTAAGTCCCGACACATCGCAGCTCATCGAGGCCATCTCCCCACCAATTTACCAAATGTTTTGTGGTGTATTGGATTTGGGGAGAAGAATGCCTTTTAGGGCTGCGATGGGCTGCGATAGGCTGCGACAGCTGACTCGCGGGTCTCTGAATCGCGCAAGTTTATCAACCCTCCGAAAATTGTCGATAAGTGGCTGATCGCCGCTCAGTTGGCAATTTTCTGTGGGTGATAAAATTTTGTGTCAATACAGGCCATTATCGAGCACTTATCGAGGCTTTCTGAATACGAGTAGCCATTTTGGTTGATAAGTGCTCGATAAGTGCTCGATAAGGGCCTTATCGAGGCTTTCTGAATAAGGCCCATAGTCACACTTAACAAACTCGAGGGTGGGGGGGCTGAAACATTAGGAAGGAAAGGGAGGGGGAGGGATTCACGCCAACTGATCCCATTGTGGATCTCTTCTTTTCCTGGGTTTCAACTCCATTTTGGGTGTTTCTGCCTATTCGGCATGTTCTTTGCATGTATCTTGTGCACCATTTCTGAACTCCTTATATGGGTCCCGGGTACCCCCTATCTGTCCTTTCGGTCGCCCTCTATTGATTACTGATAGTCGTCAAAGGAAAACTCACCTTGACTATTATAGCCAAATGGTGGCATTGCTCACCCTTGCAATGTCTATTTGCGCTAGCCATGGCAGACAAACTTTTTGAAAATTTGAGACAGTGTCATTGACCAAACTTGTCAGTTTCTCCATCTGGCATACAAACCAAATTCTGTTCCAAATCTTCTCTATAGATGGGGTTGCGTTTTGTTTCCACATTGCTGCTGTCTCACACCTCATTGCCGTTGCAAAATGTGCGAGTAATTTGTTCCCTGCTCTCGACAGGCCCTCCAGTGGTTTATTTAATAGGAATAACCAGGGATCTAGAGGAATTTCGAGGCCCAAAATCCTCTCCAGCCAATTCTGAACTTGTTCCCAGATTGGACGCAATCGAGGGCAAGACCACAACATGTGTAACAGGTCACCAGGCTCTCCGCATTGTCTTGGACACAAGGGGGAGTAACCTGGAACAAATTTAGATAATCTAACTGGGGTGAGATACCACCTCAATAATACCTTATATGAGTTCTCCTTTAACGTCGTACATATCGAGGTTCTTGCTACTGCCTCCAGAATGTCCATCAAGTCTTCGTCCTCTAATGTTTCCCCTATGTCCTTTTCCCATTGTGTCATGTAGTCAAGTCTTTGTCCGCCCCCATTTCCAGGATTGATCACTTCTCTGTACAATCTAGATGTAAGTCCCTGTGTGTCGTGTCCATGCACACAGAGCGTTTCAAAATTAGTCACTTTAGGACAGTTAGTGTGTTTGGTGTAAAATGCCTGGATCTGGAGGTATCTAAAGAATTCTGTATTAGGGATGACTTTATCTGACTAAATCTGTGTGAATGTCTTAATCATGGTCCTCCCCTCCAGATCTTTCAACCTCCCATATCCACTCCGTTTCCAGAGTATAAAGTGTCCCTCGTCCATCCCAGGAGCAAAATCCGGATTTCCAAACAGAAGGGTCATCAATGAGCTCCTAGTGGTCAGGGCACATCTAAATTTAGTTGCTTCCCAGACTGCAATTGAGTTGGTCATTGAGGATAGCGGTCTCAAGATCTTCTTTAATCTAGATTGTGTTTAATCAAATTTTGCATCACCAATGGGGCACACAGTTCACTCTCCAGCTCCACCCATCTGCGTAATTTCAGATCTGAGTGCCATTGGATAATTTGACTCAATTGGGCCGCTCAATAATATGAGAACAAGCAAGATACCGCCAGTCCGCCTGCTGTTTTGGGCCTAACCATTATTTTTGCCTTTATTCTTGCTTTTTTGTTTTTCCAAATGAGTTTAAAGATCCGTGTTTGCATGTCTCTGATGTCTGCCCTATCTATGGGTATGGGGAGTGTCTGGAAAAGATATAATAATCTGGGAAGAAGGTTTATCTTAACGCTGTAAACTCTTCCAATGCAGGAGATGCCATACAATGCCCAATCCTTCAGCTCCTTTCTCAAGGACTGCAAGAGCTCAGGATAATTTGCTTTATACAACAACTTTACCTCTTTAGTCAGATTGATTCCTAAGTACTTAATTGCTTTAGGTTGCCAATTCAAATTGAAGTTAATCTCTATTAATTTCTCAACATCTTTTGGGAGATTCAGATTTAAAGCTTCCGATTTTGCTTGATTTATTTTAAATCCTGAAATCTTGTTCTCCAGCAGGTCAAAGAGGTTGGGTAGAGAGACCAGGGGGCTAGACAAAGTCAGGATGACATCATCCGCATATAATGCTGTTTTATATTCTTGAGAAAGAATTTGGATTCCTGTAATATCTTTATTACGTCTGATATGGGCCGCTAGTGGTTCCATGCAGAGGGCGAACAACAGGTGCGAGAGCAGGCAGCCCTGTCTTGTACCACTTTTAATTTGCAATGAATTTGAAGGGAACCCCTGATGGATTACCCGAGCTGTTGGGTTTGTTTATAGTGCTTTGCTTGCCCATGAAACTTTATCCCCCAAACTAAACGCTGCAAGCGTGGCACCCAGGTAGGGCCAATCGATTCTATCGAAGGCTTTTTCAGCATCTAAGCTTAATATGATTCCCGGGATCTTGTTGGCATCAATATAATTGTAGCCGGGATCCCCTTCTCGCCCTTGTTGTTGGGGGAGGTGCGATGCATTAGAGAGCACTCCGATACGGAGGCTCCGCGTCATGCAAGACGCCACGTTTTGGTTGGCACCGGTATAGACAAACTTGGCCAGAGGTTGCGCATGCGCAGGCGAGAGTGCCAAAGCCCGCGAAGGAGGAGAGTTCTGATTGGAGGGAGGCAGCGAGACACAGGTCCCAGCAGCCCCCGCGGGTCCCCGTGATAGAGCTGAGCCAATGAGCTGGGAGTTTGAGGAGGAAAAGGAGGTGGTTGCGCGCACATTGTGTTTAGAGCTGGCTGGAGAGGAGAGGAGACAGAGCTTCGGTGTAGGGGAGGCCAACCGCCCCCTGCGTAGACCGTATGCCCCAGGCCCAGTTAGTCCCTGAGTCCCAGTAGAGACAAGCGGAGCTAGGGACTTGCCATAGTGAGGTTCCGGATCCCCTTAGTGCCACACGATCAGTAACAGGACTGTTCTAATTGGCGGGAGGTCTGGGCTCAGAACCCGCTAGCAAGACGCCACATGTCTGTGTGGGATCGCCCTGGACTTCCACGTGGGTGGGAGGAGGACATCTACCCCTTGCGGATTCTTTGTGAAGATTGTGGCGGTGCCGGGTACCGGAGTACCGGCAGGTAATTCTCCAAGTGCACCAACGGTACCATCGTTTCACTCGGGACACAGTGGCTGCGCAGTCACACTCACACATATAGAGATCTGGCTCACTTGAGGGTGGGAGGACTTATCCCAAGGGGATTGGACACGGGGTGGGATCACCCGGTGGAGGGAGACGGGAGGGTAGGCGGTCGCGTGACGCTGATTAGATTGTCTCCTCTAGGGAGGGCCGCTGATATATGTATGTGAAGGTATTGCTTGCAACTAAAGTCAATTGGTTAAGGTATCCTGCTGTGTGGTTGTGTGTACAGTATATAAGTCCTGCGAAGACCCACTTCCCCTCTGGCGGAAGCTGTCGCAGGTGGAGGCGCTGCACCCAGTATAATTATTGTGCGAGTACCCCAGGCTCTCCGTGGCAGAGACTTAGGCCCTGTGAGCCTACAGGTAATACAGCCTATGGTAGTGTTTTAGGTAGGGAAGGGGGTCATCCCTGCTCAACCTTAATGTTCATAAGTATTTAGTTAAGATGGCGGTGCAGTGGGAAAGAACAGATATATTTTCAAAAAAGTGATCAAAGGGTGATCACCAAAAGGTTCCCATTATATTGCACTCAGCCTGTAAATTCCTAATGATTGAACAGTAGGTGTCCCAGAGTTGCATTGTTAGTGCAAGACACCAAGGAGGTAAGTACAATGAAAAAATGAAAAAAATAATAAAATTTTATTAAACTCTTCTATCAAAAAACACTCTAAAAATATTAAAAATCTTGCCTCTATTGTTAACACAGTGTGTGCTGTTTACTCCATTAGTGTCCAATAGTACTTGTGCCAGAAAACACCCTGGATACCAAATTGCCTCCAGGTGCTAGTATATGCAGAGGTTGGGAAAAGAAACACCCTAATCATGGGTATACATCTCAATCTTGGTTTCCCTGTCTGAGACAAAATGTTCATGTGTATGATGCTACAATTTGCAACAGTTCACAGTGCATTCACTTCTGTGGTACAAACAAAGCAACAGTAAATACTGTATGTCAAGCAGTGCTGTTAAGGTTATACACTTGTGAATCCTATAAACAAATGTTACTTAGTGACATAGAGTGTATCGATATTCTTGCACTCTCATAGTGCCTTTCAATGTATAGAGATCGCTATCTACCACCATAGATAACAAGTCATATAAGTAAACACAAACATATGTACAACGTCTGTTTCAGACACAAGCCAATCTGAAATAGTTGTAATAGTTGTAAAGCGGCTCTAATGGATAGAAGTTAGTTGTGGCTCAGGAACACAGCCAATCCACTGTGTGTCAAACAAGGGGTTAATACCCTCTACGTGTATATATATACAAGTCCCAGTGCCTCAGTAAAAAGAGACGCACCACAGATGACATCAGCCAGTTCGGAGGAACTTGCCTCACACAGTGTGCTGAACAACATGCTGATCAAATGCTAGATGCAGACCCTAGACGCAGAGGAATTATGTTGTATGGCTCTAATTTTCTACCTATGTGCAACTTACTTACTATTTACTGAGGCACTGGGACTTGTGTATATATACACGTAGAGGGTATTAACCCCTTGTTTGACACACAGTGGATTGGCTGTGTTCCTGAGCAGCAACTAACTTCTATCCATTAGAGCCGCTTTAGAACTATTTCAGATAGACTTGTGTCTGAAACAGACGTTGTACATATGTTTGTGTTTACTTATATGACTTGTTATCTATGGTGGTAGATAGCGATCTCTATACATTGAAAGGCACTATGAGAGTGCAAGAATATCGATACACTCTATGTCACTAAGTAACATTTGTTTATAGGATTCACAAGTGTATAACCTTAACAGCACTGCTTGACATACAGTATTTACTGTTGCTTTGTTTGTACCACAGAAGTGAATGCACTGTGAACTGTTGCAAATTGTAGCATCATACACATGAACATTTTGTCTCAGACAGGGAAACCAAGATTGAGATGTATACCCATGATTAGGGTGTTTCTTTTCCCAACCTCTGCATATACTAGCACCTGGAGGCAATTTGGTATCCAGGGTGTTTTCTGGCACAAGTACTATTGGACACTAATGGAGTAAACAGCACACACTGTGTTAACAATAGAGGCAAGATTTTTAATATTTTAAAGTGTTTTTTGATAGAAGAGTTTAATAAAAATTTTTTTTTTTTTTTTTCATTTTTTCATTGTACTTACCTCCTTGGTGTCTTGCACTAACAATGCAACTCTGGGACACCTACTGTTCAATCATTAGGAATTTACAGGCTGAGTGCAATATAATGGGAACCTTTTGGTGATCACCCTTTGATCACTTTTTTGAAAATAAACCTATGGTAGTGGCCTGCGTTCCATAAGAAGCAGGGCTACATAATCTATGATATCGACTATTCTTCTAGTATTATCGGCCGCTTGCCTACCTTTGATAAAGCCAACCTGATCCGGATGAATCAGCCTAGGTTGAATAGTGCTCAATCTATTGGCCATCAATTTGGAATACATTTTTACATCCGAATTAATCAATGAAATCGGCCTATAACTTGGATAGTTGGTGGGGTCTTTGCCCTGCTTATGAATCACCGAGATGGACGCCTGCAGCATCTGATCTGAAAAGGACCCTCCTGCCAGAATGCTATTATACATCCTTAATAAGTGCGGGGTTAAAATCCCTATATACTTTTTGTAATAGAGATTTGAAAATCCGTCCGGGCCCGGAGCTTTTGCAGGTTTAAGACTTGCAACTACATCTTGTAGTTCTTCTGCTGTGAACTCTATTTCTAGGAACTCTTGCTCCAACCTTGTCAACCTTGGCAAATCTGAGCTTGCTAGAAATTCCTCTAGTGCTTTGCTCGTTTTATCATTATGTCTCACCTTCCTCCCATCATATAATCCTTCGTAATATGCTCTAAAATCCTCAACTATGTGTTTTGGGTTTGCAGTCAGCTCTCCCGTTCTAGCTCTAATTGAATGAATAGCGTAGTTTTGCTGCTTATTCCGAATTTTCCTTGCTAGCATGGCAGCTGTCTTGTTCGCTTTTTCAAAAAAAATCCTCTTTGTCAAACTCAATGCCTTTTCAGCCTGGGAGGTAAGGAGTAGATTAAGTTCTATTCTTACATCTTTCAACTCCTTTAATGTTTCCTCCCTACCTGTTTGGTTATGTAGTATAGAGAGTTCATGGAGCTTATCTCTTAGTTGATTCGTTTTGGCCTCCCTCGCCTTTTTCCTACCGGCTGCTATATTAATCAGGACCTCTCTCATTGTGGCCTTGGGAGCCTCCCAAAGTGTGATATGGGACTCCACACTGCCCATATTTGTCTTGAAAAATTGTGAAATCTCTTCTTTTATGTTTTGTGCTAACTCTGGTATCTTAATTAATGATTCGTTTAGTTTCCAATTTGCTCCCGGGCTGGCTAGTCTAATTTGAGAGCACCTCAGCTCAATCGGTGCATGATCCGACCATGAAATATCATGGATTCCTGAGTAGGAGATCTGTGGGACCAATCTATTTGATACAAAAAAGTAATCAATTCTACTGTAGCTGTCATGTGGGTGCGAATAGAATGTGTAGCCTCTTTCTCAAGGATGTTGTGCCCTCCATATGTCGACTAGATGATTATCCCTGAGTCCCTGGCGAAGTGCTGTCACCCCTTCAGTCCTGTCTCGGTGTCTCTGTTGTGTTCTGTCTAGTGTCGGGTCTAATCTTTTGTTGAAGTCTCCTGCAATCACTACGCTGCCTTCCGCCACCCTATCCAGAAGTTCAAAAAATGAACGGAAGAACTGTGGGTCATTTTCACATGGGGCATAGACCGATGCAAGTGTTAAGCTACTGCTATGTATCTTCCCTGTCAGGATAAGAAATCTGCCTTCTGTGTCCCTTTTGATTTTATCTACTTTAAATGGGAAGCTTTTGTGGAACATTATCGCTACTCCATTTTTTTTCTCTTTTGCGGACGCTAGATAGAACTGGCGGAAGTGGCTATCTAAAAACCTAGGGTTATTCCTGACGCTGAAATGAGTTTCCTGTATAAACAGAACGTCCGTCTTTTTTTTCTTATATTCTGTGAATGCAATTCTCCTTTTCTGTGGGCTATTAAAGCCTTTCACATTCTGTGACACCCAATTTACAGCCATTGTATTATTTGTGTACGTTTGCTTACCCAAATCTGTTTTGTTTTCAGGAGTTCCCACAAGGTCTGCAGCCGGCATTTTTCCTCCCCGCTCTCATCGGGCCGATCCAGTGGGCATACGTGTGGGGGGTCAGGGCAAAAGCGAAGGGAACACTCACAGGGACAAACCAGGAAAACAAGACAACATAGAGTATAACTAACAAATTAAACATCATCTGTGTTGAGCTCTCTCCAATCCTTCCGGATCTGAGCTCTTGTGCCCGGGGACACCATGCCTTTTCCCTATTCCCTCCTATCAGGGTCCAAAGGCGCCAACTCTCTAGAAGTCCCTCTTTCCCCGGGACTTCCCCCACTGGTCCCGATGTTCTAGCTCCAGTGGGGCCACGGCACATGCCTACTGCCAGGGTGGTTGTGCTACCACCCATCTCCCGGTACTCCCATCCATTATCCTATCTAAAACTAAAATCACATAATTTAACTTTTTACATTTATTATAACACCCAACTATCCCAATTTTGAACTATGTAACTGTTCTTCACCTATAACCTATTCCTACTACCCGTTTTCTATGTGTTCTGTTATGTGCAAGATAAAGGTTCCTGCTAGCTTCCAACATCCCTATCTTCCCATCTTTTTAAATCCCCTGTCCTATCCTGCTCCATAAACTTGCTTCTCTTTCTCCCTCTCCTCACCTACTCCTCACCCTCCCTTCTAATCCTTTTATCTTTCTATTCCTCCCTCTCTATCCCTCCTTCTAGTAGGATATACTAGGTAGTATTTGTTACTACCCGCTGCAAATACTCATTTTGTGCGTCCCCCCTTTCTTAATTGCCCCGCTTCTACCCCTCATGCGGCACCCTATCCCTCTTTCTCCTCACTCTGTGTCCAGCTTTATTCTTCTCTATTCACGTCCTGCTGCCAACACCCCCTCCTCCCCCGTCCCCCGACTGTCATCTTATCAGGGCTCTCAGCAGCGGAGTTTGCGCACCTCCGCCGGGAGACCCCATCTTCACTTCTGGGAACTTCGTCCCTCCGCAGCATCACTGGGCTTCCGGCCACCTTCCCTGACGTCAATTCCTTTCGGCGCTGCATTGGGTGAGTTGTTTCTCCTCCCTACTCTTCTCCGCACTTAGCTCCTCCTCCTGTCACTCCCTCTCCTCCCTTGGAGCTCGATGGCAAATCCTTCGCGCCTTTTTCCTCGCCGCCATCTTTTGCCCGTGTTTTTTTCCCGCTTCTGCACCAGCTCCTGGGTCCATCGTCAATCTGTCTCCTTTGACGCCATCTTCCCTCCTCATTGGTAGCATCGTGACAGGTTGCAGATTTTCTACTTTTCGTTCAGAACCAGCTCCAGTCCTCTTAGGTAGTTAACTTTCAACATAGATCAACTTGAAACCATAGAAACTTTATAACTTTCTTATTTTTATAACTGTTAAAAATTTGCACAGTTCTTGTAACTTCCCCTTTAAGGACTTTCCAGTAGTCGCTTCAAGGTTGCAATAAGTCCTTTAATGGGGTAATGATGATTGACAGAAATGCAGCTTGTCAGTCCTCATGTTTTATTCCTGTCCTTTCTCTTCTCCGCAGTACTGCTCACTTTCTTCCAGACTGCCTCCATCGCTGGACGCTTCTCTGCCTGGTGAAGTAATGTGTCTTTCACTCCTAATTTCAGCAGGAACGCGGCTCCCTCGTTAAAATGCCAGTGTATGAGTCTGCCTTCTTTTATCACTAGGAGCCCAAACGGGAAGACCCATCGATACTTTATTCCCCTCTCTCTCAAGACTTTAGTCAGGGGCTGGAGGGACCTTCGTTTATTCAGAGTGGTGGAGGAGATGTCCTGAAACACTGATATTTGTATGCCCTCGAATTGTATGTTAGGAGATGCCCGCGTGATTTTACAGAGTTCATCCTTAATTTTAAAATAATGCATCCGCAGGATCACGTCTCTCGGGGGGTTGTTTGGAAGGGGTTTGGACCGCAGGGCACGATGACACCGGTCCATCTGGAGTTCCGTTTGGGATTTGAATGGAAGCAAGGACCCCA